>NC_048593.1:36399900-36559900 GCF_013265735.2 Oncorhynchus mykiss
GGCATCGATTGTGTTCATTGTCCGTAGCTTATGCCTGCCTATAACATAACCCCACCGTCACCATGGGGCACTCTGTTCACAACATTGACATCACCAAACCGCTCGCCCACACAACGCCATACAGCGTGTTGTGCGGTTGTGAGGCCGGTTGGAGGTACTGTCAAGTTCTCTAAAACAACATTGAAGGTGGCTTATGATAGAGAAATTAACTTTCAATTCTCTGGCAACAGCGCTGGGGGCATTCCCGCAGTCTGCATGCCAATTGCAAACTCCCTCAAAACTTGAGACATCGGTGGCATTGTGTTGTGTAACAAAACATGGGATCAACACTTTACATGTTGCGTTTATATTTCTGTGCAGTGTATCTCTGCACCAGCTGTCAGAATCCGTACTCACGAGACATGTCACCTATCGAGCCTGTTTGAGATGCTCTGGATCGAGATGTACGACAGCGTGCTCCAGTTCCCGGCAATATCCACCAACTTTGCACAGCCATTAAAAAGTGGGACAACATTCCACAATCAACAGAGTGATGTGAAAGAGATGTGTCTCGCTGCACCAGGGAAATAGTGGTCACACCAGATACTGACTGGTTTTCTGATCCACGACCCTACATTTCCTTTAAAGGTATCTGTGACCAACAAATGCATATCTGTACTCACAGTCATACGAAAGCCATAGATTAGGGCCTAAAGCATTTATTTTAATTGACTGATTTCCTTATATAAACTGTAACTCAGTAAAATCGCTGAAATTGTTTGCATGTTGCGTTTATATTTTTGTTCAATGTAGATCGCTATAGTGAGGGAAAATAGTATTTGGTCCCCTGCTGATTTTGTACGTTTGCCCACTGACAAAGAAATGATCCGTCTATAATTTGAATGGTAGGTTTATTTGAACAGAATAACAACAACAATCCAGAAAAACGCATGTCAAAAATGTTATAAATTGATTTGCATTTTAATGAGGGAAATTAGTATTTGAGCCCTGGCAAAACCCTTGTTGGTAATCACAGAGGTTAGACGTTTCTTGTAGTTGGCCACCAGGTTCGCACACATCTCAGGAGGGATTTTGTCCCACTCCTCTTTGCAGATCTTCTCCAAGTCATTAAGGTTTCGAGGCTGACGTTTGGCAACTCGAACCTTCAGCTCACTCTACAGATGTTCTATGGGATTAAGCTCTGGAGACTGGGTAGGCCCCTCCAGGAACTTAATGTGCTTCATCTTGAGCCACTCCTTTGTTGCCTTGGCCATGTGTTTTGGGTCATTGTCATGCTGGAATACCCATCCACGACCCATTTTCAATGCCCTGGCTGAGGGAAGGAGGTTCTCACCCAAGATTTGACGGTACATGGCCCCGTCCATCGTACCATCAAATGTATTATTATTATCGTACCGTCAAATGTATTATGCCATAATGTATTATTCCAGCCCGGGCGCAATTTAGATTTTGGCCGCTAGATGGCAGCGGTGTATGTGTAAAGTTTTAGACTGATCCAAATAACCATTGCATTTCTGTTCAAAATGTTGTATCAAGACTGCCCAAATGTGCCTATTTGGTTTATTAATAACTTTTCAAGTTCATAATTGTGCACTCTCCTCAAACAATAGCATGGTATTATTTCACTGTAATAGCTACTGTAAATTGGACAGTGCAGTTTGATTAACAAGAATTTAAGCTTTCTGTCCATATCAGATATGTCTATGTTCTGGGAAATGTTCTTGTTACTTAAAATCTCATGCTAATCGCATTAGCACACAATAGCTCAACCGTCCCATGGGTGGGACACCGATATGTAAAGATCCTTAAGAGGATTTATTAAAGAATACTAACAGTCATTCAGTAGAACATGTGGCTGAAACTTATCAAAGTAACATGAAGTTGCCGTGTAAATTCACCTCTAAGGACTCAAACTCAATGTAAATTAATCAATCTTTATTATCACGGCCGGAGATGTTCACAAAATCAATTCAAACTTGAATAAAACTCTGTAAAGGGCTTTCCCTCTCAGTCCTTATATACTTATTAATGTTGGTTCCTGCCTGTTACTGACAAGGCTTCTCTCAAAGCTGAGATCTTGAAACTGAGATACTCCTCTAGACTCCCTCCACCTACCCAGGGACGTTGGAGTACAAAAATCTGTTAACCACCTAACCGAGGATCTAAATTTCACTGTTCACTGTTTAAACAAGTTTTGTTTAGCTAATAAAATGAAAACTTTTGTATATTATCTATTTTTCTTGCTTTGGCAATGTTTCCAGAGAGAGAGAGAGAGAGAGAGAGAGATTGCTACATACTGTAACTAGGAGACAGTGCTTTCTAATAGATGTGTCACACCCACGGTATTTTGCACAGGCTAAGCATGTCTACACCATACTATCGTGTAAGCCTGTGATTGGACTATCCATTTCCTTTGTCACATATATAAGATTGCCTAACTTTTTCAGCAGACTATCTTCAGTGAAGCTGCTTATGCCTCTCCTCTCCCTTCATGTGTGTGTAAATCCCTCTGTAAGTGCATTTTTACTTTTATGTTCTGTTTGTTTCAAGAGCTTTTTGTAACATTGTTTGCATTGATAATCATTGAAATACTTGTAAGAGATCTGTTTGTGGGTTAGCTGCTTCACTACCAAAAGGCACTGTTGACTCCAGTGTTAAGTTATGTAATGTCTGTAATATCTACTGCAGAGTTTACCGGTGTGTGAATGCCATAAATCATATAATGTTTCTTATTTTCATCACATTATACAGACCTACCAGCTAAAGAGTTCAGCAACTGAGAACCTGGAGCAATCTAGAAGTGGCTTTCACTGACAAAGCCGACTGGGACTTACCAGATCATTTATACACAGAAGAGACCGTGTTTAAGGTATGTAGTAAGGTTTAGGGTTGGATCCAAATATATTACTCAGATGTACAGAAATGTTATGAGAGTTAAACAGATCTTCAAAATATTTGCTGTCAAATTCGAAGGGAAAATTGATCTCTATCCGTTTGTGGGATAGCTGCTTCACTACTGAGAACAAATTCTTATTTTCAATGACAGCCTAGGAAGAGTGGGTTAACTGCCTTGTTCAGGGGCAGAACAACAGATTTTTACCTTGTCAGCTCTGTGATTCAATCTTGCAACCTTTTGATTTTTAGTCCAACACTCTAACCACTAGGCTACCACTCTAACCACTAGGCTACCACTCTAACCACTAGGCTAACACTCTAACTACTAGGCTAACTGCCTCCCACTTTAACTATTTGCACATCATTACAACACTGTGTATATATACATAACATGACATTTGAAATGTCTTTATACTTTTGCAACTTTTTAATTGTTAATTTAACTTTTGTTTATTATCTATGTATGTGAGAGAGAGAGAGAGAGAGAGAGAGAGAGAGAGAGAGAGAGAGAGAGAGAGAGAGAGATTGCTACATACTGTAACTAGGAGACAGTGCTTTCTAATAGATGTGTCACACCCACGGTATTTTGCACAGGCTAAGCATGTCTACACCATACTATCGTGTAAGCCTGTGATTGGACTATCCATTTCCTTTGTCACATATATAAGATTGCCTAACTTTTTCAGCAGACTATCTTCAGTGAAGCTGCTTATGCCTCTCCTCTCCCTTCATGTGTGTGTAAATCCCTCTGTAAGTGCATTTTTACTTTTATGTTCTGTTTGTTTCAAGAGCTTTTTGTAACATTGTTTGCATTGATAATCATTGAAATACTTGTAAGAGATCTGTTCGTGGGTTAGCTGCTTCACTACCAAAAGGCACTGTTGACTCCAGTGTTAAGTTATGTAATGTCTGTAATATCTACTGCAGAGTTTACCGGTGTGTGAATGCCATAAATCATGTATCATGTATTTCATCACATTATACAGACCTACCAGCTAAAGAGTTCAGCATCTGAGAACCTGGGGCAATCTAGAAGTGGCTTTCACTGACAAAGCCGACTGGGACTTACCAGATCATTTATACACAGAAGAGACCGTGTTTAAGGTATGTAGTAAGGTGTTTTAGGGTTGGATCCAAATGTATTATTCAGATGTACACAAAATGTATGAGAGTTAAACAGATCTTCAAAATATTTGCTGTCAAATTCGAAGGGAAAATTGATCTCTATCTGCCGGTAATTTCCTGATGTCACCAGCTACGGCAGCAACCCCCTGGTCTACCTCACCTTTGACCTTTAGATATGGAATAGTATTATTAGCTTATTGAAGTCTTCACACTGATGGTCGGACTATAACATGTAGCCTGATATAACATTCATTTGTGAATGATTAAGTATTTATTGCATAAAATTAAACACCAAATGTACATTTTGCCAAAGAAATAGGAGTGGAAAAATATAATTTTTCCTCATCTCTCTAGCGCATTTACGAACGGGCGGGTACTGACCGCGGGCTATCTTCCAATATTTATTTTTGCAATTGACCCATTTGCCTTTAATTTCCTTAGAAACAGTTAAACTGATGTCATTAGAAAAATCCCTGGAAGGCTATAAACCTCGCTCCACGAGAAGAGCAGAATTGACAGTAAAATCACAACAGATGCCAACTACATTATTTATGCCTTCATTCTATCGATTAATACCATGTATTCTTGTGAGTAGTGCTTTATAGTCTTCTAATTGTGATTGACAAATAGCCAGACAAGTATCCTGAATTACAAGCAGACAAATATCTAAATAAGGCCGAAAGGTTGCTGGATCGAATCCTGAGCTGACAAGGTAAAAATCTGTCATTCTTCCCATGAGCAAGGCAGTTCAGTTCACTGGTAGGCTGTCATTGTAAATAAGAATTTGTTCTTAACTGAATTGCCTAGTTAAATATAAATAAATACAATTATTGAATAGTGTTTGTGCATAAAGATGGAGCCCCCAATATACTTATCACAAATGCCTTGCTTGAAGTATTAAATATGGCTCTCCATTACTCAATTTTGGATCATCATTAGCACTGTATACATGATCCCAATTCTAGCTCCAAGACACCAGCCATCTGAAAAAGGTTGTGCTGATTCGTTTGGCACATTGAACCATGTCGTGTATGTACTGTATTTAAACATTTAAGTGGATAATGGTAAAAACAATGACGTCATATGTGGATTCCGGCATCTTTATGCATCTTTGCCATTTGGGTATGGCATTTTGAGGAAAATAAATATTACATTTTTCTAGATTTCTTTAAAAATATATTTGGGTACATCTTCCCATTCCAAATCAACTAATATGCCATTTTAAACCCTGTTTCCGTTGAATTAGGGCCAAACTCGAGCTGGTTCGAATGGAATTCTGAAATTCAAGCTAGTTCGGGGGAGATCTGGTGCTAGCCCGATTAGAATCCATGCAGGTGATGCCGTTACTATGCAACCACCAGCTGATCACTGCTGGATGCTGACATGTTTAGTTAGTCTGGGTGTTATTGCTGTTAGCTAGCACATGGACAAGCAGTAGTCAGACATGACACGAATTACCACCATAGCTGGATACATTTTTGAGAACAGTCAGCCCTCGGATGCTAGCCAGCTAACATTAGCTTTCAAATCAGAGTTGAAATGAGCTAGCTAGCACATGTGAGCTAGCAGGGATTTTAGCTAGCTAGATTTCTTGAAAGCTAGCTAGATACATCTATCAAACCTTTCGTCTGGTTCTATTTGCAAGCTAGCTAGTAGCCAATGCCCTGGCAAACATGGTAGGAACAACGCTAACCATTTAACTAGCTAGCAAGCCAAAAATGTGTCTAGCTGGCACTGGCAGCAGTATGAGGTAATGTTAGTTAGTGTGATAAGGGTGCTAGCTAGGTATCTAGCTAGTTGTAGACATGACTTTCTACAAATTCTAGATAGCTAGCCAGCCTACATTAGTGAAGCTAGCTGCACAGTCACATTGGCTAGCTAGCAACACGACTAGCATAATTTCTAAATTCTGGAGGCAGTGGAAATGCAATTCAAGCTAGCCCACCAATGCCAGTCTAGTAAGGCCAGATAGCCCACCAATGCCAGTCTAGTAAGGCCAGATAGCCCACCCGGGCCGGCATTATGATAACATTGTGCCACCAGTAGGAGTAGTAACGCCAATGACGATAACCACTGAATTTTAGGTCAATTAAGATTTTTTTTTTTATGGAGGCCACAGATTCTCAGATCATTAACTAAAGTGATATGATGAATCATTTTGCTCACAATATACTTTCCCTTCATTTACACTGAACAAAAATATAAACGCAACATGCAAAATTGTTTACTGTGTTACAGTTACCGAAATCAGTCAATATAAATTAATTAATTAGGCCCTAATCTATGGATTTCACATGACTGGGCAGGGGTGCAACTATGGGTGGGAAATGGACACCCTTTCAGTATGTCATACATTTGAGGATTCCGTTAATAATTTGATGTCTAAATTCAGTGTAACTTGGTGTTTACACTGAACATGTTTACACTGAAGAAAAAATATAAACACAACATGTAAAGTGTTTGTTCCATGTTTCATGAGCTGGAATAACAGACCCCAGAAAGAGTTTTGTGTGTATGGAAAGTTATTTCTCAAATTTTTTTGCACAAATTTGTTTACATCCCTCTTAGTGAGCATTTCTCTTTTGCCAAGATCATCAATCCACATGAAAGGTGTGGCATACAGTATCAAGAAGCTGTGCTGAGGACAATAAAAGGCCACTCTAAAATGTGCAGTTTTGTCACACAACACAATGCCGCAGTGCCTTCAGAAAGTATTCAGATCCCTTGACTTTTTTTTCACATTTGTTACGTTACCGGCTTATTATAAAATTGATTAAATAAATAACAATCCTCAGCAATCTACACACAATACCCCATAATGACAAAGCAAAAAAAATAGAAATAGCTTATTTACATAAGTATTCAGACCCTTTGCTATGAGACTCAAAATTGAGCTCAGATGCATCCTGTTTCCATTGATCATCCTTGAGCTGTTTCTATAGCTTGATTGGAGTCCACCTGTGTTAAATTCAATTGATTGGACACGATTTGGAAAGAAACACACCTGTCTATATAAGGTCCAACAGTTGACAGTGCATGTCAGAGCAAATACCAAGCAATGAGGTCGAAGGAATTGTTCATAGAGCTCTGAAACAAGGTTGAGTCGAGGTACGGACCTGGGGAAGGGTACAAAAAATGTCTGCAGCATTGAAGGTCCCCAAGAACACAGTGGCCTCCATCACTCTTAAATGAAAGAAGTTTGGAACCACCAAGACTCTTCCTTGAGCTGGTCACCCGGCCAAACTAAGCAATCGGGGGAGAAGGGCCTTGGTCAGGGAGGTAACCATTGGGTTCTTGGTTATCTGCAGACCCTCACTGAAACCAATACTATCACCGTCTACTGGCCAATGTCAACTGCCTTTGCATAATCCTAAATCCTGTTCCCCCTCCTTTCCAAACTCCTTTCCTGTCCTCCTTTCCTAGCTCCCTTTGCTTCTTTCCTAGCTTCCTTTCCACTGTGAACCTTGTCCCATTACCAAAAACAGGAGAGGTTAGAATTTTGCCAGAGGCATGGTCTTTGTGACTGTAACTTTCACACCTGTAACGATCGTCGTAGGTGGAAGAAGGAGAGGACCAAGGTGCAGCGTGGTACATGTTCATGATCTTTTAATTACACTGAACACTAGAACAAAAATAGCAACACAGCACAAACGAAACCGTCCTGTCTGGTACAGAGACAGAAAACAACTACCCACAACTCAAGGGCAAAAACAGGCTGCCTAAGTATGGTTCTCAATCAGAGACAACGATTGACCATACTTAGGCAGCCTGTTTTTGCCCTTGAGTTGTGGGTAGTTGTTTTCTGTCTCTGTTGTGGGTAGCTGCCTCTGATTGGGAACCATACCAGGCCAAACACATAGAAATACAAACATAGAACAAAACAGAATGCTCACCCCAACTCACGCCCTGACCAACCTAAAAATAGAGACATAAAAAAAGGAACTAAGGTCATCATTAGGAACCAAGGTAATCATTATTCATGATTAATGAATGATTATTTCTAAAAATGGCAGCATCCAAAATTATTACACCCTTGATAAAGATAAAATAAATCATTCAAATACTAAGCTATATTCTATGCTCCAAAAAAATTTGAAAATATATTATTTTATCCTAATACAATTGCTCAGAGAAAGAGATTATGTTTTGGTTGTGTTTCTGATTATTTTGTGCCCAATTGAAATTAATGGTGAATAATGTATTATGTTATTTTGGAGTCACGATTATTGTAAATGATTAAGGAGAATGCTGAATGAATTGCGAATAATGATGAATGAGAAAGTTAGTGTCAAACTTCATGTCTTAAAGTATTGATGGACTGTCGTTTCTCTTGCCATAATATGGACTTGGTCTATCTATCTATATAGGGCTATCTTCTGTATGCCACCCCTACCTTGTCACAACACAACTGATTGGCTCAAACGCATTAAGAAGGATAGAAATTCCACAAAATCACTTTTAACAAGGCACACCCGTTAATTGAAATGCATTCCAGGTGACTACCCCATGAAGCTGGTTGAGAGAATGCCAAGAGTGTACAAAGCTGTCATCAAGGCAGGGGGGCTACCTTAAAGAATCTCAAATAATAAAATATATTTTGATTTGTTGAACACTTTTTTTTAGTTACTACATGATTCCATATGTTTTATTTCATAGTTTTGATGTCTTCACTATTATTTTACAATGTAGAAAATAGAACAAAAATGAAGAAATCCTGGAATGACTCGGTGTGTCCAAACTTTTGACTAATTTTGTAGTCACTTTTATTGTAAATAATAATAGGATACATTATAGGCTATCCTATTACTATTTACAATAAAAGTGACTACAAAATTACACCGTACATTATTTACCATTCATTTCTATTGGGCACAAAATAATCAGAAACAAAACCAAAACAAACTGCAAATGCATCCGACAAGTTTCAGTAGTCACTAGCTTGATGTCATCATTGCGTGCTAGGACCAAATACTAAACTTTTGACTACTTTATTTCTAAGAATCTTTAGAGGTGTCAATCATTTTTTACCCTTTTTGAGAGAAAAAAGTATTACTTGTTGAACAAAATCTCTTTCTCTAAGCATTTGAAATAATATAAAATATATAATTTTCATTTGTTTTTATAATATAATAAATTAAAACTTTAGCTTCACTGTCCAAATACACATGGACAATAAAGCTGCATTCTATTCTATGCTCTTGGGGCCCGATCCAGACTTGTACGCCTTTCATTGAACTTTTTCAGTACATTTATCAAAAGCCATCCACTTAAATTTGGTGTACCTTTTTAACTTGAATTATCTCGTCAGACTCATTTGAATATATGGAGAGACCGGTTCAGAATATTAGGGATCATTGAAAGAAAGCCAAGTAAATACGTACATATTCGTCTCATTTTCAGCACCAATTGGTAGATTTAAAAATATATATATATTATTTAGGGTTAGGAAAGTATTTATGAATAATAAAAACAAAACAGGTTTGGAGAGGTTTTACGAACAAAATATATTGGTGAACCAAAAATCCAGTGGTCTGATTAATAAATTGTTCAATCCATGAACAATTGGAAGGTGAGAAAAGAGTACAATAGGGGATGAACAGTAGTCCTACAAATCTACCCGAACAATCCTCACTAATCGTAGACTGTGAAAACAACAGTGCAGTCGTTGTGAACCGTGCACTGTGTATGGTCTGCGTTCCATAATGATTCAAATAGGCTACATGTCCTAAATTATTGGGACAACTTGTAATACGTTAGCCTGATATGATCCACTATTGCTTGCGATCCTGAGGAACAACCACATGAACGTGATAGAGGAAATAAAGGTAAACTAACAATGGAATGGAATGATGCAAAATGTAAGAAAACTAACCGTAAAGAGAAAGTTATAAATGTATGTGGGTAAAACTAACGGTGGCTATTGTTACTGGCTAATATTTAACACGATACAAATTGTATTAAAAAAAATACAGTGAAAAGTCTGGGTATAACAATTAAAACATTCTAGGAATCATAAGTCAACTTGGTATGTTTGGCGCTGTACTGTCATTTGCACTTGGCATCTTTAAAAAAAAAAGTAGATGTCGTTCCACTTGGAACTAACAGGTTGCTCAACCTTATTGATCGTTTCGTCGCCTGTAAAGGTGGTGGAATTATGAGGGAATTATATCAAGGTCAGAATATGGCGTATCTGTAGACACATCTCCGCCACACCTTCAGTTCTATGATCTTCACCCCAAACGAATAGCAGTTGAACAGCATGCTATTCTCATTCTTAAATTCAAGGTCGGAATACACGTAGAGTGAACAGCACATAAAAATTGACTTCCTTTCCATTTACGTGCGTTTATCTCGGGTCGGGAATCCCCCCCTTGGTGCTCGGGATGGAGTTGTAGATTAGAAATGAATGGCATACTGCTGTAGGTGTTTTCACAAATTCCAGGTGTAAAATTAGTTTGAATGTTGTTGGGTAACTTCTGTTTTAAATGTATTGTTCTAAATAACAATCTCTTACCCTGTCATAGGAATTGTAGGATTCCCATCACTACGGAAGAATTAGGAGAAGAGCTTGTCCTTTCATATAACTTTTCATTGCAAGATTACTGTACTAAAATGACAATGTTATGTTCTAAAATCAAGTTGCATAATAAAACTCATCACAAGTTTGTATTTTATATTCTAGATATCATAGCTGAGACCAGATCCTTATAAGAAACATCAAGAGGGAGAACCTACAAGAAGCCAGAAGATGTGCAGCACTGCAGAAGTTGGCTCAAATTCATCTTGGATATGTACTCTATACATGTTTTAAATTGGCTAAGACAATAATACAAGAGCCTTGAGCAGTTGCTAATATCACCTGTATGAAAAGACAAATTATCCATTGGACTAATTAGTATGTTAAACATGCATCATTTAATTTACAAAGTTGTGAACTGATTGTTTAGTTTATATATTCTCGGCAACACAGAAACAAGATTCCTCCTTGATTAGGTTCTGGAGATAGAGGTATGAGATTTGATACTAAAGCTAGTGGGGGAACCAGGGTGGAGTCTCTTTTCTAGCTCCACCCCCATCTCTCCGCAAGTCTCAGCCAAGTCTATTGGTCAAATGTCTCATCCCCTTCCGTAATTTGAAAGATGCCAGGTGCACCCCTGTGAAAGTGTATTTCAGCCAAAAAAAGAGTGACACGAAAACAACACACTGGAACAATTTCCCCTGGTTATTCATTACATCTCAAAGACATTAGTTACATTTATCTTAAACTGAAATGGCTCAGAAAAGACAGAGTGATGAGCCATTGGACAGAGCCCCCAAAAGGTCACCAGTTTCTAATTCAATGGACTCAAACCCTGCCAATATAGCTCATGAACTGAATGCCAGATCCCCTGGTTTTGTTCCCCCAGACCTCCCCCAAATTGACAACACAGATAATGGGCAGTCTCAGAACCTGCCTTCACTGCCTTTTACAGCAGGTGAAAATGATGCCCATTCATCCACTAATGATACTCAGCAAACGGATCCTCTTGGTGCGTTGAATGCGTATTTAGAGAGACTTCAGCAAGGTGACGATGGCATAGACAGATCCATAAGAGTGATTCATCGATCAAAGTTCAACACAACTGAAATTAGACAGCGGCTGGACATGAGTCGGGATGATGTGAACGACTATGCCGTCTTCTATGCTATGATTTTAGAGGCAATAGATGGACTTTCAAAGAAAATGACAGAACTGGCCAGTGCTAATGATGTAAGACTGTTACAGTTGGAGGGTGACTTTGTGTTCCCAGTCTCAGCCCGTTTGCCAAATGGAGAAGTGGAACCTGACACATTTCTTTCGTTAATCGAGCAGGTGGTCCAGAGTAACCAAGAAATATTGACTGATGACACCCTAGAGCTTGTTGTTCAAATCGTGCACAATCTCGAGGGTGGTGGTGGTCCACGTAGAAAGGTGACAGCTATCTTGGATAGTGAGCTAATTAAGAAGAAGCGTATGCACCTCATTGTACTCACTAACAAAGACAACAACCTTTGCTTTGCCACTTGTGTAGTTATGCTTTTAGACCCAGGATTGACTACGAGTGACGCTGAGCAGAAAGGCAGAGATCTGCAGACTTCAGTTGGGTTATCTGAGCTCACTAAGGTTTCTTTATCAGACATCAACAAATTTGAGAAGGAACTGGGTGTTAAAATAGTGGTATTTTATCGTGAACGGTCAGATATAAAACACTTTAAAACACATTTTAAGAAAACTCATGCCAAAACAGTGTTTCTTTACCTGCACGATGACCATTACTATGGTATCAAAAACCCTAAGGGGTTTCTGGGAGTTAGCTATTTTTGCAACTTTTGCTATTCTGGCTATAGCAAAAAGAATGACCACAAGTGTGAGAATTGCTGCAATGTCTGTCATCATGCTAAGTGCCCAGATCAGCCAAAGCAGACCATCCGGTGTACAGAATGTTTGCGTTTCTGTCGATCTAAATTCTGCCATACACAGCACAAAGTCCGTCATTTGAATGAAGCCTCTGGTAAAATGTTTTCCACGTGTGATGTAACCAAATACTGTTCCCAGTGTAACAGATGTTACACTATTAATGTGGCCAATCCGAAGGAGCACAAATGTGGAGCTAATCGATGCCACTGCTGTAAAGCTGCAAAAATGGAAGCAGAAGGCCATCAGTGTTTCATTCAAAAACTTGAACCCGAGGAGCCTAGTGAGAAGTACATCTTCTATGACTTTGAGACAAGACAAGACACAGATGAGCACGTTCCCAACTTTGTGTGCTGTATGGATTTCCATGGAGAAACCTGGACTGCAGAGGGAGAGCACTGTGTTAAAGCCTTTTACAAAAAATACAGAACAAACAAGTACAAGGACTATACATTCATAGCCCACAACTCAAAGGGATATGATGGGTATTTTTTGATGAACTATCTAGTTGACAACATGATTACACCAAAAATCACAGCACAAGGCAGCAAGCTTTTATGCATTATTGACAAAGACTTTGGACAAAGATACATTGATAGTCTCAGTTTTTTATCAATGAAGCTGAGTGACATGCCAGAGGCAATGGGCTTTGAAAATGACAAGAAGGGATATTTTCCACATTGGTTTAACACACAGCAAAACCAGAATTACATTGGCAAGTACCCCTCCCCTGAATTATATGGTGACAGAACCATGATGAAGAAAGAGAGGGAAAACTTTCTGCAGTGGCACAAATCAAAATCTGAATCAAACTCTGAGTTTGACTTCAAGAAGGAGATGGCAGAATATTGTAAGAATGATGTGATCATTCTGCGGAAAGCATGCTTACGGTTTAGGGAAGAGGTCCTTAGCACTACAAAGGTTGACCCACTGCAATGTGTGACTCTTGCATCCCTGTGCATGAAAATCTACCGCACAAAATTCTTACCCGAAAAAACCATTGCCATTCCTCCATTAGACAATTACATCCAAAGTCAGAAGAGTTTTTCTACTCCATCTATTCAATGGTTGGAATATTTGTCTCACAAGGAAAAACGATCCATAAAGCATGCTCTGAACGATGGAGAAAAACGGATGGGCAAGTACTCATTGGATGGTTTCTCAGAGGATGATGATGGTACCATAGCCTATGAGTACGCTGGCTGCTATTTTCATGGTTGCCCAGACTGTTATGACTATGATGCTTTTTGTAAGCAGACCAAAATGACCTTTGGTGTCATGCATCAGCATTTCCAGGACAAAATCAGCTCGTTGCAAAAGGACCACAATTTGAATGTGAAGGTTATGTGGGAGCATGAGTGGAATGTTCTCAAAAAGACAGATCCAGAGGTCCAGACATACTTGAAAACATTTGAAATGCCTGAGCCCATGGAACCCAGAGATGCCTTTTTTGGGGGTAGGACGAACGCACTTCACCTGCATTACAAAGTACAACCAGGGGAGACAATCCAATACTATGATTTCACGTCACTTTATCCCTTTGTAAATAAGGCAAAGGCTTACCCCATCGGACACCCTAACATAATTGCACGTGACTTTGAGCCACTAGACAAATACTTTGGTTTTGTCAAAGCCAAAGTATACCCCCCAAAGGGTCTGTATCTCCCTGTGCTACCATATCGTGCTGCTGGCAAGCTCATGTTTCCACTCTGCAGAATCTGCTCTGAGTCAGAGAATCAAGAGACTGAGTGTACTCACTCAGATGAGGAAAGGGCTCTAACTGGAGTATGGTGTACTGTTGAAATGGCTAAAGCCATTGAAAAGGGGTACAAAGTTGCCAAACTGATTGAAGTGTGGCATTTCCCCAAAAAGTCTGAATCTCTCTTCGCTGAGTATGTCAAGACCTTTCTAAAAGACAAACAAGAGGCCAGTGGGTGGCCTCATAGTGCAGCTGATGAAGTTAGCAAAGAAGTGTACCTTCAGAGATATGAGGAAACGGAAGGTATTAAGCTGAACCGTGAAAAAATTGTCGTCAACAAGGCCATGAGAAAAATTGCTAAGCTTTTTCTGAACAGTCTTTGGGGAAAGTTTGGCCAAAGAGCAAATCAAATGAACACAACTTTGATGAAAGATTTGCAAGAACTTCTGAACTGTGTGTTCTCTCCTGAGATAGATGTTTCTAATATCTCTTTCTTGAATGATGATGTTGTCATGGTGAATTGGAAGTACACTGAGAAGCGCCACAGTTCTCCTGGTCCTGTTAATGTTTTCATTGCCGCTTTCACAACTGCCTATGCTAGACTGGAGCTCTACGACCTCATGGAAAAACTGCAGAAACGAACACTGTACCATGACACAGACAGTGTCATATTTGTGAGTAGGCCTGGAGATTGGATGCCAGAGCTAAATGAGTTCTTGGGGGGCTTGACGAGCGAGTTAGATCCAGGTGATCACATTGTGGAGTTTGTATCGGGTGGACCAAAGACATATGGATACGAAACACACAATGGAAAGAAATGCATGAAAGTTAAGGGAATCACGTTACATCATTCCAATGCAGCTTTAGTACATCTGGAGTCTCTCATAGGATTGGTTAATGACTTTCTTAAAGACAGGGACAATTCAGATGAGATATTGACACAGAATACCCAGATTGTCAGGGACAAGAGGAGATTCACTTTAAAAAACCGCTCTGCCCCAAAACGATTTAGAATCGTGTATAACAAGCGGAGGCTTTTCCCAGACTACAGTACACTGCCTTATGGGTACTAGGTTCTCTGTCTGTACTATGCCATTCTTGACAAGTGTATTTAATCAATCTAATGGAATAAAATCACTATTCTGTGAAGAATGCTTTTGTTGACTATGAATATTGTTTTAATCATGATAGCACTACTGGGATTGTCAAGACCCTCGATTATGATTTCTGGGCAAAATTACAGAACATTGTATTTGTTTATGCTATCCTTATCTCATAGCTTGTGGTAAAGTATATAGAGATTTTTACGCAAATTTACAATATTCCATAATATAGTGAACATTATCTTTATTTGTTGTATCTGACTGTTATTTTATTTTTGTATTTTTATACGATATGTGATTATTCTTTACAAACACAAGTGTTTTTGTGGACCTTTTCAGGCCATATTTATACTGTGTGTATATATATTTTCAATATTGTACTATTTGTACTATTTTTTTACTTATTTAAAATCTGCAAATAAGTGCAAAAGTAATTAGATACATTTTAGTGTGGAAGGTATTTCATATGTTATTGTGGCATAAGAAATTCTTATTTACCCAATAAATTACTGGGAGTTAATATAGAGTGTGTGACTCTCTTTATTTATTTATATAGCTTATAAGAAATTCCATAGACCCAATACATTACTAATAAATGCCTCATGAGCTTAGTTCAATTGTTGTACCCCATCAGAACCCACCATAACTTTGTTTTACTCCAATTTTTGTAAACAAAGTAATTGTTAACAAATACTGTATTCAACCCATTTTTTATGGGTCAACAACCAACTTGACAGATTTGGAAGAATTATTAAAAGAATAAGGGGCAAATATTGTACAATCCAGGTGTGCAAAGCTCTTAGAGACTTACCCAGAAAGTCTGATAGTTGTAATCGCTGCCAAATGTGATTCTAAAATCTATTGACTCAGGGGTGTGAATATTTACATGAATGTATTATTTCAGTATTTAATTTTAAATAAAAAAAAGTTTTAAAAAATGCCCCAAAAAACATGTTTTACATTTTTACTTGTTCTTGTAGGGTATTGTGTGTGTGTGTATAGGAGTGAGAAAACAAATCAATTTAACACATTTTAAATTCTGTGTGTAGCACAAAAAAATGTGGGATATGAATACCAAGGGGTATGCAATGTTTCTGAAGGCAAAACTTGGTTGAAACTCACAGTTTGATCTCATGGATCATCAGTCATTGCATCCATAGCTTTGTATATGAATTTGAGAGTGGTTACATTACTCCAGCCCCATCCCTCAACTATTTACTACATCTGTGAATGAATGACTGCTTTGTTATTGCTTGAACTGCAGATTTCCCCTTTAAATATAGCATAAGAATTTCAACATTTCAAATGAAAGTACATTTTGTGTCGTATAGTGACAATTTGTTAAATGTTTTTCAACCTGAACAATATTCACAATTGTCCACAATAATGTGGTAACACATGGAAAATCCTTGATATCTTGTCTACTAATGTCACGATTGTCGTATGGTGGGGACCAAAGCGTGTGATGTGAATACATTCTTCTTTATTGAATGAAGAACAAGAAGAACACTTAAACAAAAAACAACAAAACGATTAAGACGAACGAGACCGCTGTATAAACAATGTGCAAACGTGCAACATAACATAGACAATAACCCACGAAATACCCAAAGAAGATGGCTGCCTAAATATGGTTCACCTGCCTCTAATTGAGAACCAATCTAGGCAACCATAGACCAACATAAACACCTAGATGAAAACAACTCCATAAATCTACAAAAACCCCTAGATAGTGCAAACACCCTAGAATGAGACAAAAATACACATATCACCCATGTCACACCCTGACCTAACCAAAATAATAAAGAAAACAAAGAATACTAAGGTCAGGGCGTGACAACTAAAATATGCCCCTTATTAAATATATGTAAATAATAATTTCATTGATTTTCAAATTAAGAAAAAGTGGTGTATTTGGACGTTGTGCTAATTTTCACAATACAATTATTTAATTCAATAAAGCACAACAGAAAACATATTAATCCAGTTTTAAACTGATGGACAGTAAACTGTTGGACAGTATTTTATATCTTGTTTATTTGGAATTTGGTCAAATCCTAATTTCTCCATGTTATGAAAAAGTGTTAATTTAACATGTTTTCCATCTAAGTGGTTAACAGTGTCAAGGTGAGATATTGACGGAAGACAACTCAATACATTAAATGTATCATTGTGTTCTAGTTTTGGTTTCCGTCCCACCATTATATAATTTCATAACAGGGCTCAAGACCGTAAAAATGGCAGTGTGAGAGAGAGAGAAGTATCCTGTGGCTTCTGTCAACGTCCGTATGATTGATGACCCTGTCATTAGTCCCGCCCCACTATGAGTCATTCTGTCATTCTGCCAAAACAAAAGGATGAATGACTTTAGTTTTGGCAGAATGACAGAATCATTCGTCTTGTGGTGAGTAGGCCTACATTTTGAAAGCCAGATATAGATATAGGCTTGTTATTGATGAGCTTTTTGACAATATACAAGAAGAAGAGATGTCACATCTATGTATATCATTCTATTTATCTAGGTTTCTTCTTATCTTGGAAATGTCTTTTTCAAAAAGTATAAAAAATAGGAAAACATGAGTGCACACTTTCCAGTATGCCAGCTTATAGTCAGTTTTCGACAGGCCCAAAGAAAAACATTGTTTTTCCCAGGTGAATGTTGTAACGGTTTTCTTGAGTCGAAGGAGAGGCGGACCAAAACGCAGCGTGGTGATTATTCATGGTTCTTTAATAAAGAAACTATTCATGAATAGGCTAACAAAACAAGAAATGTGCAAAACCAAAACAGCCCTATCTGCTGCAAACACAGAGACAGGAACAATCACCCACAAAACCCAACACCAAACAGGCTACCTAAATATGGTTCCCAATCAGAGACAATGACTAACACCTGCCTCTGATTGAGAACCATATCAGGCCAAAAACAGAAACAGACAAACTAGACACACAACATAGAATGCCCACTCAGATCACACCCTGACCAAACAAAACATAGAAACATACAAAGCAAACTATGGTCAGGGTGTGACAAATGTATACATCAACAAATGAATTGACAAAAACAGACTAAATTACAGCACGTGTATGTGTGGTTAGGGCCTGAGACAAAAAAAAATACACAGTGTAGAGTGAAATATACATTTGACGGTGACTTCATGCTATGGCCGTACCAACTTCACTATAGACATTGTCACCTTGTCCTGCTTCACCTTTACTCTCACTCCTGACTGCTGTAGCTATTCTGTCCTAACTGACCTTTTGCTATCCACTGCTTCCTCTGCTACTGGCCTCCCCTCTCCTGGTGACACTATGTGTAACTTTGACCTCCCATCACATAACTAGAGTATAACAAAAGCTGTATAAAAAAGAGACAAACAAGAGCTTTTTGATAAATCATTATTTTATTGATGAATGAAAATTTGACAAACAACAATTACATCTCGGCAAGCAAGATGTGGTCTCCCTTGAAGGCTTCCCAGGCTGCAGCCCATGTACTCCAGTGAGTTTATCAAGCACTTTCAGTTCCAAGAGTCAAGTGTAGCAGATGGCAGCTTGTGACAGCTAGCTTCAGAGTGCAGATTTATGTTGGCGAAATGGTATTGAATCCAACATGCTGATGGCAGATGCTTCACAATCAAAATATCTTCAGCGTCTTTGTCAATGGGAAATCCACATCCTGAGACATCCACATCGTATGGCTTCAACACTCTGCCTGCAAGAGGTTCTCTTGGTCCCCAAACACCTGTTGATTATGGAACATTGAAAAACCTAGCAAGCTTACGGACAATGTTAAATGTGATTTAGCGAAGCACCTGAGTGAGTTGGGTGGGAAATTACACAGATACTTTCCCGGAGTGGACACAAGCAACTGGATTTGTTATCCCTGTCATGCCCTGCCTCCAGTCCTCTTACCTATATCTGAACAAGAGATTCTCATTGAAATTGCAACAAGCGGTTCTGTGAAAACTGAATTTCATCAGAAGCCACTGCCAGATATCTGGATTGGGCTGCGCTCAGAATATGGATCGCACTTTTAAGACACTGATTCCCTTTGCAACCACGTACCTATGTGAGATTGTATTTTCGACCAAATACAGGCACAGACAGTGTGTGGAAAATGATTTAAGACTGAGACTCTCCAATACAACCCAACATTGCAGAGTTATGTGCATCCTTTCAAGCACACTTTTTTAATTAACCTGTGGTGAGTTATTCACAATTTTCCATGAACAAATAAGGTTTTTGTTTTTTAAATAAAGAGCAAAATGATTGATGATTATTATATTATTATTTGTGCCCAAGTGCTATAAGAGCTCTTTGCCACTTCCCACGAGCCGGGTTGTGACAAAAACTCCCACTCATTCTTATGTTTAATAAATGTATCGTATGGTATCAAAAATCCAAGATGGCGTAGCGGTGCAGACGTGGTTTGTTTTCCTCTCGTTTACTTTTGTATTATTTGTCTTCTTTGTATATATTCCAAATTATTATCTATTTTTCCATTTTTAAATTAAAAAAACCTTCCGGTCACACGCCTCACTCAAAGTCAATCAAATTCAATCAAATTTATTTTATATAGCCCTTCGTACATCAGCTGATATCTCAAAGTGCTGTACAGAAACCCAGCCTAAAACCCCAAACAGCAAGCAATGCAGGTGAAGAAGCACGGTGGCTAGGAAAAACTCCCTAGAAAGGCCAAAACCTAGGAAGAAACCTAGAGAGGAACCAGGCTATGTGGGGTGGCCAGTCCTCTTCTGGCTGTGCCGGGTGGAGATTATAACAAAACATGGTCAAGATGTTCAAATGTTCATAAATGACCAGCATGGTCAAATAATAATAAGGCAGAATAGTTGAAACTGGAGCAGCAGCACAGTCAGGTGGACTGGGGACAGCAAGGAGTCATCATGTCAGGTATTCCTGGGGCATGGTCCTAGGGCTCAGGTCCTCCGAGAGAGAGAAAGAAAGAGAGAATTAGAGAGAGCATATGTGGGATGGCCAGTCCTCTTCTGGCTGTGCCGGGTGGAGATTATAACAGAACATGGCCAAGATGTTCAAATGTTCATAAATGATCAGCATGGTCGAATAATAATAAGGCAGAACAGTTGAAACTGGATGTGACACGGATCCGCAATTTTTTTAGACCCTATAGCCAAAACTTTCGTCAGAAGGTAGCCAGCTAATTAGCTAAGTTACTAGCAATTTAATCATTGTTAGCCACTGCTAGCGGCCTTTACCCTCTGCTCAGGTCAAGCACCAGCCGTTTTTTTAGCCTGGATAATACCTGCCAGCATCGGACTGTTTTTCGCCACTATAACGGCAGATTATTGCCGACCATTGATTATCACAGCTAGCTATGTTCAACTGAGTGACCCAGCCCCGAAGCTAGCCCTGAGCCAGGCGCATCTCCCGGCTAACAAACAAAATTCCCACAAGTACAATACCTCTTTCGCCATCTGGCCCGGTCCCTTCGTCGACAACGCGCCCCGCCGTACCACCACGACTGGTCCGCAGACATAATTCCATCAGCTGTGCCTTCAACCGGCCTTTAAATGCTGTGTCTCCTGCATGCTAGCGTAGTAACAACTACCTAGCTGCTTCCCTGTTTCATCGATTGCTGTACACTGGACCCTATGATCACTTGGCTACATACAGTGGGGCAAAAAAGTATTTAGTCAGCCACCAATTGTGCAAGTTCTCCCAATTAAAAAGATGAGAGAGGCCTGTAATTTTCATCATAGGTACACTTCAACTATGACAGACAAAATGAGAAGAAAAAAATATTTTTATGAATTTATTTGCAAATTATGGTGGAAAATAAGTATTTGGTCAATAACAAAAGTTTATCTCAATAATTTGTTATATACCCTTTGTTGGCAATGACAGAGGTCAAACATTTTCTGTAAGTCTTCACAAGGTTTTCACACACTGTTGCTGGTATTTTGGCCCATTCCTCCATGCAGATCTCCTCTAGAGCAATGATGTTTTGGGGCTGTTGCTGGGCAACACAGACTTTCAACTCCCTCCAAACATTTTCTGGGGTTGGGATCTGGAGACTGGCTAGGCCACTCCAGGACCTTGAAATGCTTCTTACGAAGCCACTCCTTCGTTGCCCGGGCGGTGTGTTCAATCCACAGGGTTCAATTCTCAGGCCGACTCTTTTCTCTGTATATATCAACGATGACGCTCTTGCTGCGGTTGATTCCCTGATCCACCTCTACGCAGACAACACCATTCTGTACATCTGGCCCTTCTTTGGACACTGTGTTAACTAACCTCCAAACGAGCTTCAATGCCATACAACACTCCTTCCGTGGCCTCCAACTGCTCTTAAACGCTAGCAAAACCAAATGCATGCTTTTCAATCGTTCGCTGCCCGCACCCGCCCGCCCGACTAGCATCATTACTCTGGACGGTTCTGACCTAGAATACGTGGACAACTACAAATACCTAGGTGTCTGGCTAGACTGTAAACTATCCTTCCAGACTCATATCAAACATCTCCAATCCAAAATCAAATCTAGAATCAGCTTTCTATGTCGCAACAAAGCCTCCTTCACTCTCGCCGCCAAACTTACCCTAGTAAAACTGACTATCCTACCGATCCTCGACTTCGGCGATGTCATCTACAAAATAGCTTCCAATACTCTACTCAGCATATTGGATGCAGTCTATCACAGTGCCATCCGTTTTGTACCAAAGCGCCTTATACTACCCACCACAACGACCTGTATGCTCTAGTCGGCTGGCCCTGGCTACATATTCGTCGCTAGACCCACTGGCTCCAGGTCATCTACAAGTCTATGCTAGCTAAGGCTCTGCCTTATCTCAGCTCACTGGTCACGATAACAACACCCACCCGTAGCACGCGCTCCAGTAGATATATCTCACTGGTCATCCCCAAAGCCAACACCTCCTTTGGCCACCCTTCCTTCCAGTCCTCTGCCAGTGACTGGAACGAATTGCAAAAATCGCTGAAGCTGGAGACTTACATTTCCCTCACTAACTTTAAACATCAGCTATCTGAGCAGCTAACCGATCGCTGCAGCTGTTCTTAGTCCATCTGTAAACAGCCCACCCAATCTACCTACCTCATCCCCATATTGTTTTTATTTACTTTTCTGCTCTTTTGCACAACAGTATCACTACTTAAACACCATCGCTCATCATCTGCTCATATATCACTCGTGTTAATCTGCTAAATTGTAATTACTTTGGCCTATTTATTGCCATACCTCCTCATGCCATTTGCACACACTGTATATAGACTTTCTTTTTTTTCCTGTTGAGTTATTGACTGCACACTTGTTTATTCCATGTAACTCTGTGTTGTTGTTTCTGTCGCACTGCTTTGCTTTATCTTGGCCAGGTAGCAGTTGTAAATGAGAATTTGACCTCAACTAGCCCACCTAAAGGTGAAATAAAAAAATATAAAAAAATTACAAAAAATAGTGTGTGTGGCAGACTTACAATGATGGCAAAAAAAAATACATTTGAGAGTGTGCTGACCCTGGTGCCAGAGGGGGTACGCAGCTAGAGGTTGAATGTTTGAAGGGGTACGGGACAATAAAAAGTTTGGGAACCACTGATGTAGACTAACCTACCCGCACAGCCTACCCACACTGTGTCTGTGAGCTGTTGGCTAGTGTGCATGTGCCAAGACTGGAGGAGGCACAATTTCTATTTAACAAAACAGTTTGTGACAAAACTATCGGTAGAGTTGAAAATGCGATGGAAACACATTGAAAATGACATTTTTATCTCAATACATGAAAACATAAGTGAAGAAGTACATTTTGTGTGCACTAAGTCGGTTTGGTGGAAACACACCACTGGTGGGAAAATGTGCATATTTTCTTCATGCGGATTTTAGAATATTCACATGAAAATCTGTTGCCAATCGGATTGGAAACCTAGCTACTGCGCAGTGTAGCTAAGTAGTGTAGGTAAGTAAGGGATGAAGTGAAAACCTATAGGATAGCTCTCCACGAGGTTGGATGGGCATGAAATGACAGCAAGCTTTACAATACTGAGCCATGCTAACAGACAAGTGGGGCGGCAGGTAGCCTAGTGGTTAGAGCGTTGGGCCAGTAACCGTAAAGGTTGCTAGATTGAATCCCCGAGCTGACAAGGCAAAAATCTGTCGTTCTGCCCCTGAACAAGGCAGTTAACCTACTTGTTCCTTGGCCGTCATTGTAAATAAGAATTTGTTCTTAACTGACTTGCCTACTTATCACACAGTTATATTTCAACTATATCTTTATTCACTTATTAATAAGGAAAGCATGTCACACCACATACATAAGTGGATGATGTGAGTGCTCTGCAATAACGATGGCTGGTCGACGAACCACCCTTAGATGATTCGTTGAGAGCCCCGACACAAAGGATACAAAGATCTTTTATAGCAAAGATACACCCCTTAGGCTACATGACAAACAACAGATGTGTGGATTGGGTCAAAAGGTTAGGATTTGTATGAAAGAAATGAAAAATTCACAGAAGACAGTATCTGCTGTAAAGACTGTTCACATTGTGTGGAAACCAGGGTCTGGCCCCCAAAACAAGGTTCCTCTCATCATTATCCATTCCCGAGCCATCTCCACCCTGGTACCTCCCGGCACACAAACACCAACTCATGCTATGGAATGCGTTTTTTTAGGTTATCACCAAAGGCATCGTAAATCTACTGTCAGCATTAAATCTCCCAGAGGCCCAACTCAGAAGACCACGCACAGATAAGTGCTCTAAGAACCCTTTGATCGCAAATGGTTAAAAGTAGTCCTTGTGCATAGAGTTGTATGGTATGTTTCAAATGTTTTAAAATGAATAATCTTAGTGTCTGCATCACTCCGTTACCATGGAATTGCCCTACAGCTCGGTTCAGTCCTACATTCTGTGTTATCACTTACAGTGAGCACCAAAAGTATTGGGACAGTGATACATTTTTGTTGTTGTTTTGGCTCTGTACTCCAGCACCTTAGATTTGAAATGATACATTTGACTATGGAGGTTAAAGTGCAGACTGTCAGCTTTAACTTGAGGGTATTTTCATCCATATCGGGTGAACCGTTTAGAAACTACAGCACTTTTTGTACACAGTACCCCCATTTTAGGGGAACAAAAGTATTGGAATAAAATTAACTTACTTGTATTTAAGTTGTCAAAAGTTTAGTATTTGGTCGCATATTCTTAGTGCACAATGACAAAGTGTGAAAAATGGTTGTAAGTAAGTACATTTTACAACATCTTGATGTAAAATCTTGTTTATTGCTTGTATTACAGTAGTTTGTAGAAAAAGACACATAGGTTAAGCAGATTGATTTGAGCCCAGGTCTCCACAGGAGAAAAATGTTCCTGCACATTATCAACATCATCACCACTGTCTGAGTCTTGACTTTACTAAATGCTATGGTCACTGCATAGCACCTATAATTGGTTGCTATCTTGCTCTCCCTTGTGGCATCATTTTTATCGTCTTCGTTCATTGGTCCCTACAGCTCCGTTTTGTCATTCCTGGCAGCACACCTGAAGCCCAGGTTATCAGAAGCCGAGTCTGGAGTGTTCCCCATCCTGTAGAAACACAGAAACAAAACACAGTCCCATTTCAACACCCACACTTTCCAAGTAAAGTAACAGCAACTGATCCTCAAACCCTCATTCTATACATTGAAAACCGAAAGGTTACTGGATCGAAACCCAAGCCGACAAGGTAAAAATCTGTCGTTCTGCCCCTGAGCAAGGCAGTTAACCCCCCCAACAACTGCTCCCCGGGCGCCGATGATGTGGAGATTGATTAAGGCAGCCCCATGCACCTCTCTGATTCAGAGGGGTTGGGTTAAATGTGGAAGACACACCTCTCTGATTCAGAGGGGTTGGGTTAAATGCGGAAGACACATTTAAGTTGAATACATTCAGTTGGACAACTGACTAGGCATCAACCTTTCCCTTTCCATGACTTGGGGGTGAAATATATAAAATTTCTTAATTTTTTAAAACAGGTATTTTAACACCTGCCCAAATAGAAACATCAAATGGCCCTACTCCTGAAAAAGTTAATTGGGCTGGGTAAACTGAAGTGGACTCGACCCAGGTACCATTAGCTGGAGCTCGGGGTAATATGACTGACGGACTCGGGAAGAGCTCGGCCTGCATGAACCCCCTTGAGTCCGAGTCCATGCCGAGTCCACCGAGTCTCGGATTAGGCCCGAGCCCAGCGTGTTGACTGGATACAGTATGCCACAAGACCCTAACCCGCTTTGGTGCACTCTGCCAGCTGTTGTTTGACAAGCTGAATCATGCAAACCCTGCTGGAACAGATAATTGCTCACATTTTTTTATAATTGGAATGTTTCTAGTATATTACATGTAATGGGGGCATAAGACGTCCCGACCAGATTTCAACAAGTAAAATACGTCTTTATCACGTCGTATGCCTACTGGGTAAGCTTTGCATCCTAAACGTTCACTTGCCTGGTCGTGATTCGAGCCTTGTGATTGGCTGATCCATCTTCCGTGTCGATCCAGGAACCACCACGCAGCACGAACATTGGTCGTCCTCCAGGGAAGGGTGTAGATGTCCACTCCCATGCATTTCCTATCATGTCATATAGTCCTGAGGGAGGGGACAGAGAGACAAACTGATGACAAATTATAAATGGACCCCTGGCCCATTGTCCAATGTCTGTGGAGTCACTCCTACGTGACTTTTGTTCTTCAACCCGACAGTCCAGGCAGAATCATTGTGCTGTCACTTACCTATACACTACTCCTGGCAACTACTCCTATACACTACCCCTGGCCAATACTCCCTATACACTACCTCTGGCCACTACTTCCTATACACTACCCCTGGCCACTACTCCCTATACACTACTCCTATACACCACTCCCAATACACTACTCCTATACACTACCCCTGGCCACTACTCTCTATACACTACCCCTGGCCACTACTCCTGGCCACTAACCCTGGCCACTACTCCTATACACTACCCCTGGCCACTACTCCTGGCCACTACTCCTATACACTACCCCTGGCCACTACTCTCTATACACTACCCCTGGCCACTACTCCTGGCCACTAACCCTGGCCACTACTCCTATACACTACTCTTATACACTACCCCTGGCCACTACTCCTGGCCACTACTCCTATACACTACCCCTGGCCACTACCCCTGACCACTACTCCTGGCCACTACCCCTGGCCACTACTCTTCTACACTACCCCTGGCCTCTACTCCCTATACACTACTGCTATACACTACTCCTGGCCACTACTCCCTATTCACTACTCCTGGCCACTACTCCCTATACAGTACTCCCTATACACTACCCCTGGCCACTACTCCCTATACACTACTCCTGGCCACTACTCCTGGCCACTACTTCCTATACACTACCCCTGGCCACTACTCCTGGCCACTACTCTTATACACGACCCCTGGCCACTACTCCCTATACACTACCCCTGGCCACTACTCCTGGCCACTAACCCTGGCCACTACTCCTATACACTACTCCTGGCCACTACTCTTATACACTACCCCTGGCCACTACTCCTGGCCACTACCCCTGGCCACTACTCCTATACACTACCCCTGGCCACTACTCCTATACACTACTCCTGGCCACTACTCTTATACACTACCCCTGGCCACTACTCCTGGCCACTACCCCTGGCCACTACTCCTATACACTACCCCTGGCCACTACTCCTATACACTACCCCTGGCCACTACTCCTATACACTACCCCTATACACTACTCCTGGCCACTACTCCTATACACTACCCCTGGCCACTACTCCCTATACACTACTCCTGGCCAGTACTCCCTATACACTACCCATGGCCACTACTCCCTATACACTACTCCTATACACTACCCCTGGCCACTACTCCTATACACTACCCCTGGCCACTACTCTCATACACAACCCCTGGCCACTACCCCTGACCACTACTCCATATACACTACCCCTGGCCACTACCCCCTATACACTACTCCTGTTCACTACCCCTGGCCACTACTCCCTATACACTACTCCTGGCCATTACCCCCCCCCTATACACTACTCCTGGCCACTACCCCCTATAAACTACTCCTGGCCACGACTCCTATACACTACCCCTGACCACTATTCCCTATACACTACTGCTATACACTACTCCTGGCCACTACTCCCTATACACTACTCCTGGCCACTACCCCTGACCACTACTCCCTATACACTACTGGTCACTACCCCTGGCCACTACTCCTGGACACTACCCCTGGCCACTACCCCTGGCCACTACTCTTATACACTAGCCCTGGCCACTACTCCTGGCCACTACCCCTGACCACTACTCCCTATACACTACTCCTGTTCTCTACCCCTGACCACTACCCCCTATACACTACTCCTGGCCACGACTCCTATACACTACTCCCTATACACTACCCCTGGCCTCTACTCCCTATACACTACTCCTGGCCACTACTACTGGCCACGACTCCTATACACTACTCCTGGCCACTACCCATGGCCACTACTCTTATACACTACCCCTGGCCACTACTCCCTATACACTACTCCTATACACCACTCCTGGCCACTACTCCAATCCACTACTCCCAATACACTACTCCTATACACTACCCCTGGCCACTACTCCTATACACTACAACTGGCCACTACTCCTATACACTACTCCTGGCCACTACCCCTGACCACTACTCC
This sequence comes from Oncorhynchus mykiss, assembly GCF_013265735.2. Lineage (NCBI taxonomy): Eukaryota > Metazoa > Chordata > Actinopteri > Salmoniformes > Salmonidae > Oncorhynchus > Oncorhynchus mykiss. The sequence continues at coordinate 36,427,881 of NC_048593.1, forward strand.
CTATACACTACTCCTATACACCACTCCTGGCCACGACTTCTATCCACTACTCCAAATACACTACTCCTATACACTACCCCTGGCCACTACTCCTATACACTACCCCTAGTCACTTCTCCTATACACTACTCCTGGCCACTACTCCTGGCCACTACTCATATACACTACTCCTGGCCACTACCCCTATACACTACTCCTGGCAACTACCCCTATTCACTACTCCTGGCCACTACCTCTATACACCACTCCTGGCCACGACTCCTATCCACTACTCTCAATACACTACTCCTATACACTACCCCTGGCCACTACCCCTGACCACTACTCCCTATTCACTACCCCTGGCCACTACTCCCTATACACTACTCTTGGCCACTACTCCTATACACTACTCCCTATACACTACTCCTGGCCACTACTCCTATACACTACCCCTGGCCACTACCCCTGACCACTACTCCCTATACACCACTCCTGGCCACTACTCCCTATACACTACCCCTGGCCTCTACTCCCTATACACCACTCCTGGCCACTACCCCCAATACACTACTCCTATACACTACCCCTGGCCACTACCCCTGACCACTACCCCCTATACACTACTCCTGTTCACTACCCCTGACCACTACTCCCTACACTACTATACACTACTACTATACACTACTCCTGGCCACTACCCCCTATACACTACCCCTGGCCACTACCCCTGACCACTACCCCCTATACACTACTCCTGTTCACTACCCCTGACCACTACTCCCTACACTACTATACACTACTACTATACACTACTATACACTACTACTATACACTACTCCTGGCCACTACCCCCTATTCACTACTCCTGGACACTACTCCCTATACACTACCCCTGGCCACTACCCCTGACCACTACTCCCTATACACTACTCATATACACCACTCCTGGCCACTACTCCCTATACACTACCCCTGGCCTCTACTCCCTATACACTACTCCTGGACACTAATCCCTATACACTACCCCTGGCCACTACCCCTGACCACTACTCCCTACTATACACTACTACTATACACTACTCCTGGCCACTACCCCCAATACACTACTCCTATACACTACCCCTGACCACTACCCCCTATACACTACTCCTGTTCACTACCCCTGACCACTACTCCCTACTATACACTACTACTATACACTACCCCTGGCCTCTACTCCCTATACACTACTCCTGGACACTAATCCCTATACACTACCCCTGGCCACTACCCCTGACCACTACTCCCTACTATACACTACTACTATACACTACTCCTGGCCACTACCCCCAATACACTACTCCTATACACTACCCCTGACCACTACCCCCTATACACTACTCCTGTTCACTACCCCTGACCACTACTCCCTACTATACACTACTACTATACACTACTCCTGGCCACTACCCCCAATACACTACTCCTATACACTACCCCTGACCACTACCCCCTATACACTACTCCTGTTCACTACCCCTGACCACTACTCCCTACTATACACTACTACTATACACTACTCCTGGCCACTACCCCCAATACACTACCCCCTATAAACTACTCCTGGCCACTACCCCCAATACACTACTCCTATACACTACCCCTGACCACTACCCCCTATACACTACTCCTGTTCACTACCCCTGACCACTACTCCCTACTATACACTACTACTATACACTACTCCTGGCCACTACCCCCAATACACTACTCCATATACACTACTCCTGGCCACTACCCCTGACCACTACTCCCTATACACTACTCCTATACACCAATCCTGGCCACTACTCCTATCCACTACTCCCAAAACACTACTCCTGGCCACTACCCCCGACCACTACCCCTGGCCACTACTCTTATACACTACCCCTGGCCACTACTCCCTATACACTACTCCTGACCACTACTCCTATACACTAATCCCTATACACTACTCCTATACACCACTCCTGACCACTACTCCAATCCACTACTCCCAATACACCACTCCTATACACCACTCCTGGCCACTACTCCCTATACACTACTCCCTATACACTACTCCTGGCCACTACTCCTATACACTAATCCCTATACACTACTCCTGGCCAATACTCCTATACACTACCCCTGGCCACTACTCCTATACACTACCCCTGGCCACTACTCCTATACACTACCCCTGGCCACTACTCTTATACACTACCCCTGGCCACTACTCCTGGCCACTACCCCTGACCACTACTCCATATACACTACTCCTGGCCACTACCCCTGACCACTACTCCCTATACACCAATCCTGGCCACTACTCCTATCCACTACTCCCAAAACACTACTCCTGGCCACTACCCCTGACCACTACCCCTGGCCACTACTCTTATACACTACCCCTGGCCACTACTCCCTATACACTACCCCTGGCCACTACTCCCTATACACTACTCCTGGCCACTACTTCCTATACACTACTCCTGGCCACTACCCCTGACCACTACTCCATATACACTACTCCTGGCCACTACCCCTGACCACTACTCCCTATACACCAATCCTGGCCACTACTCCTATCCACTACTCCCAAAACACTACTCCTGGCCACTACCCCTGACCACTACTCCCTATACACTACTCCTATACACCACTCCTGGCCACGACTCCTATCCACTACTCCAAATACACTACTCCTATACACTACCCCTGGCCACTACTCCTATACACTACCCCTAGTCACTTCTCCTATACACCACTCCTGGCCACTACTCCTGGCCACTACTCATATACACTACTCCTGGGCACTACCCCTATACACTACTCCTGGCAACTACCCCTATTCACTACTCCTGGCCACTACCTCTATACACCACTCCTGGCCACGACTCCTATCCACTACTCTCAATACACTACTCCTATACACTACCCCTGGCCACTACCCCTGACCACTACTCCCTATTCACTACCCCTGGCCACTACTCCCTATACACTACTCTTGGCCACTACTCCTATACACTACTCCCTATACACTACTCCTGGCCACTACTCCTATACACTACCCCTGGCCACTACCCCTGACCACTACTCCCTATACACTACTCATATACACCACTCCTGGCCACTACTCCCTATACACTACCCCTGGCCTCTACTCCCTATACACCACTCCTGGCCACTACCCCCAATACACTACTCCTATACACTACCCCTGGCCACTACCCCTGACCACTACCCCCTATACACTACTCCTGTTCACTACCCCTGACCACTACTCCCTACACTACTATACACTACTACTATACACTACTCCTGGCCACTACCCCCTATACACTACCCCTGGCCACTACCCCTGACCACTACCCCCTATACACTACTCCTGTTCACTACCCCTGACCACTACTCCCTACACTACTATACACTACTACTATACACTACTCCTGGCCACGACTCCTATACACTACCCCTGGCCTCTACTCCCTATACACTACTCCTGGACACTACTCCCTATACACTACCCCTGGCCACTACCCCTGACCACTACTCCCTATACACTACTCATATACACCACTCCTGGCCACTACTCCCTATACACTACCCCTGGCCTCTACTCCCTATACACTACTCCTGGACACTACTCCCTATACACTACCCCTGGCCACTACCCCTGACCACTACTCCCTATACACTACTCATATACACCACTCCTGGCCACTACTCCCTATACACTACCCCTGGCCTCTACTCCCTATACACTACTCCTGGACACTAATCCCTATACACTACCCCTGGCCACTACCCCTGACCACTACTCCCTACTATACACTACTACTATACACTACTCCTGGCCACTACCCCCAATACACTACTCCTATACACTACCCCTGACCACTACCCCCTATACACTACTCCTGTTCACTACCCCTGACCACTACTCCCTACTATACACTACTACTATACACTACTCCTGGCCACTACCCCTGACCACTACTCCCTATACACTACTCCTATACACTACCCCTGGCCACTACCCCTGACCACTACTCCCTATACACTACTCATATACACCACTCCTGGCCACTACTCCCTATACACTACCCCTGGCCTCTACTCCCTATACACTACTCCTGGACACTACTCCCTATACACTACCCCTGGCCACTACCCCTGACCACTACTCCCTATACACTACTCATATACACCACTCCTGGCCACTACTCCCTATACACTACCCCTGGCCTCTACTCCCTATACACTACTCCTGGACACTAATCCCTATACACTACCCCTGGCCACTACCCCTGACCACTACTCCCTACTATACACTACTACTATACACTACTCCTGGCCACTACCCCCAATACACTACTCCTATACACTACCCCTGACCACTACCCCCTATACACTACTCCTGTTCACTACCCCTGACCACTACTCCCTACTATACACTACTACTATACACTACTCCTGGCCACTACCCCCAATACACTACCCCCTATAAACTACTCCTGGCCACTACCCCCTATACACTACTCCTGGCCACGACTCCTATACACTACCCCTGGCCACTACTCCCTATACACTACTCCTGGACACTACTCCCTATACACTACTCCTGGCCACTACCCCCAATACACTACTCCTGGCCACTACCCCTGGCCACTACTACTGGCCACGACTCCTATACACTACCCATGGCCACTACTCTTATACACTACCCCTGGCCACTACTCCCTATACACTACCCCTGGCCACTACTCCCTATACACTACTCCTGACCACTACTCCTATACACTAATCCCTATACACTACTCCTATACACCACTCCTGACCACTACTCCAATCCACTACTCCCAATACACTACTCCTATACACCACTCCTGGCCACTACTCCTATACACTAATCCCTATACACTACTCCTGGCCAATACTCCTATACACTACCCCTGGCCACTACTCCTATACACTACCCCTGGCCACTACTCCTATACACTACCCCTGGCCACTACTCTTATACACTACCCCTGGCCACTACTCCTGGCCACTACCCCTGACCACTACTCCATATACACTACTCCTGGCCACTACCCCTGACCACTACTCCCTATACACTACTCCTATACACCAATCCTGGCCACTACTCCTATCCACTACTCCCAAAACACTACTCCTGGCCACTACCCCTGACCACTACTCTTATACACTACCCCTGGCCACTACTCCCTATACACTACCCCTGGCCACTACTCCCTATACACTACTCCTATACACTACTCCTGGCCACTACTTCCTATACACTACTCCTGACCACTACTCCATATACACTACTCCTGGCCACTACCCCTGACCACTACTCCCTATACACCAATCCTGGCCACTACTCCTATCCACTACTCCCAAAACACTACTCCTGGCCACTACCCCTGACCACTACTCCCTATACACTACTCCTGGCCACGACTCCTATACACTACCCCTGGCCACTACTCCTATACACTACCCCTGGCCACTACTCTTATACACTACCCCTGGCCACTACTCCCTATACACTACCCCTGGCCACTACCCCCTATACACTACCCCTGGCCACTACCCCTGACCACTACCCCCTATACACTACTCCTGTTCACTACCCCTGACCACTACTCCCTACACTACTATTATACACTACTATACACTACTACTATACACTACTCCTGGCCACTACCCCCTATACACTACCCCTGGCCACTACCCCTGACCACTACCCCCTATACACTACTCCTGTTCACTACCCCTGACCACTACTCCCTACACTACTATACACTACTACTATACACTACTCCTGGCCACGACTCCTATACACTACCCCTGGCCTCTACTCCCTATTCACTACTCCTGGACACTACTCCCTATACACTACCCCTGGCCACTACCCCTGACCACTACTCCCTATACACTACTCATATACACCACTCCTGGCCACTACTCCCTATACACTACCCCTGGCCTCTACTCCCTATACACTACTCCTGGACACTAATCCCTATACACTACCCCTGGCCACTACCCCTGACCACTACTCCCTACTATACACTACTACTATACACTACTCCTGGCCACTACCCCCAATACACTACTCCTATACACTACCCCTGACCACTACCCCCTATACACTACTCCTGTTCACTACCCCTGACCACTACTCCCTACTATACACTACTACTATACACTACTCCTGGCCACTACCCCCAATACACTACCCCCTATAAACTACTCCTGGCCACTACCCCCAATACACTACTCCTATACACTACCCCTGACCACTACCCCCTATACACTACTCCTGTTCACTACCCCTGACCACTACTCCCTACTATACACTACTACTATACACTACTCCTGGCCACTACCCCCAATACACTACTCCATATACACTACTCCTGGCCACTACCCCTGACCACTACTCCCTATACACTACTCCTATACACCAATCCTGGCCACTACTCCTATCCACTACTCCCAAAACACTACTCCTGGCCACTACCCCCGACCACTACCCCTGGCCACTACTCTTATACACTACCCCTGGCCACTACTCCCTATACACTCCCCCAGGCCACTACTCCCTATACACTACCCCTGGCCACTACTCCCTATACACTACTCCTGACCACTACTCCTATACACTAATCCCTATACACTACTCCTATACACCACTCCTGACCACTACTCCAATCCACTACTCCCAATACACTACTCCTATACACCACTCCTGGCCACTACTCCCTATACACTACTCCCTATACACTACTCCTGGCCACTACTCCTATACACTAATCCCTATACACTACTCCTGGCCAATACTCCTATACACTACCCCTGGCCACTACTCCTATACACTACCCCTGGCCACTACTCCTATACACTACCCCTGGCCACTACTCTTATACACTACCCCTGGCCACTACTCCTGGCCACTACCCCTGACCACTACTCCATATACACTACTCCTGGCCACTACCCCTGACCACTACTCCCTATACACTACACCTATACACCAATCCTGGCCACTACTCCTATCCACTACTCCCAAAACACTACTCCTGGCCACTACCCCTGACCACTACCCCTGGCCACTACTCTTATACACTACCCCTGGCCACTACTCCCTATACACTACCCCTGGCCACTACTCCCTATACACTACTCCTATACACTACTCCTGGCCACTACTTCCTATACACTACTCCTGGCCACTACCCCTGACCACTACTCCATATACACTACTCCTGGCCACTACCCCTGACCACTACTCCCTATACACCAATCCTGGCCACTACTCCTATCCACTACTCCCAAAACACTACTCCTGGCCACTACCCCTGACCACTACTCCCTATACACTACTCCTATACACCACTCCTGGCCACGACTCCTATCCACTACTCCAAATACACTACTCCTATACACTACCCCTGGCCACTACTCCTATACACTACCCCTAGTCACTTCTCCTATACACTACTCCTGGCCACTACTCCTGGCCACTACTCATATACACTACTCCTGGGCACTACCCCTATACACTACTCCTGGCAACTACCCCTATTCACTACTCCTGGCCACTACCTCTATACACCACTCCTGGCCACGACTCCTATCCACTACTCTCAATACACTACTCCTATACACTACCCCTGGCCACTACCCCTGACCACTACTCCCTATTCACTACCCCTGGCCACTACTCCCTATACACTACTCTTGGCCACTACTCCTATACACTACTCCCTATACACTACTCCTGGCCACTACTCCTATACACTACCCCTGGCCACTACCCCTGACCACTACTCCCTATACACTACTCATATACACCACTCCTGGCCACTACTCCCTATACACTACCCCTGGCCTCTACTCCCTATACACCACTCCTGGCCACTACCCCCAATACACTACTCCTATACACTACCCCTGGCCACTACCCCTGACCACTACCCCCTATACACTACTCCTGTTCACTACCCCTGACCACTACTCCCTACACTACTATTATACACTACTCCTGGCCACTACCCCCTATACACTACCCCTGGCCACTACCCCTGACCACTACCCCCTATACACTACTCCTGTTCACTACCCCTGACCACTACTCCCTACACTACTATACACTACTACTATACACTACTCCTGGCCACGACTCCTATACACTACCCCTGGCCTCTACTCCCTATACACTACTCCTGGACACTACTCCCTATACACTACCCCTGGCCACTACCCCTGACCACTACTCCCTATACACTACTCATATACACCACTCCTGGCCACTACTCCCTATACACTACCCCTGGCCTCTACTCCCTATACACTACTCCTGGACACTAATCCCTATACACTACCCCTGGCCACTACCCCTGACCACTACTCCCTACTATACACTACTACTATACACTACCCCTGACCACTACCCCCTATACACTACTCCTGTTCACTACCCCTGACCACTACTCCCTACTATACACTACTACTATACACTACTCCTGGCCACTACCCCCAATACACTACCCCCTAAAAACTACTCCTGGCCACTACCCCCTATACACTACTCCTGGCCACGACTCCTATACACTACTCCTATACACTACTCCTGGACACTACTCCCTATACACTACTCCTGGACACTACTCCCTATACACTACTCCTGGCCACTACCCCTGGCCACTACTACTGGCCACGACTCCTATACACTACCCATGGCCACTACTCTTATACACTACCCCTGGCCACTACTCCCTATACACTACCCCTGGCCACTACTCCCTATACACTACTCCTGACCACTACTCCTATACACTAATCCCTATACACTACTCCTATACACCACTCCTGACCACTACTCCAATCCACTACTCCCAATACACTACTCCTATACACCACTCCTGGCCACTACTCCCTATACACTACTCCCTATACACTACTCCTGGCCACTACTCCTATACACTAATCCCTATACACTACTCCTGGCCAATACTCCTATACACTACCCCTGGCCACTACTCCTATACACTACCCCTGGCCACTACTCCTATACACTACCCCTGGCCACTACTCTTATACACTACCCCTGGCCACTACTCCTGGCCACTACCCCTGACCACTACTCCATATACACTACTCCTGGCCACTACCCCTGACCACTACTCCCTATACACTACTCCTATACACCAATCCTGGCCACTACTCCTATCCACTACTCCCAAAACACTACTCCTGGCCACTACCCCTGACCACTACTCTTATACACTACCCCTGGCCACTACTCCCTATACACTACCCCTGGCCACTACTCCCTATACACTACTCCTATACACTACTCCTGGCCACTACTTCCTATACACTACTCCTGGCCACTACCCCTGACCACTACTCCATATACACTACTCCTGGCCACTACTCCTATACACCAATCCTGGCCACTACTCCTATCCACTACTCCCAAAACACTACTCCTGGCCACTACCCCTGACCACTACTCCCTATACACCAATCCTGGCCACTACTCCTGGCCACTACTTCCTATACACTACTCCTGGCCACTACCCCTGACCACTACTCCCTATACACTACTCCTGGCCACGACTCCTATACACTACCCCTGGCCACTACTCTTATACACTACCCCTGGCCACTACTCCCTATACACTACCCCTGGCCACTACTCCCTATACACTACCCCTGGCCTCTACTCCCTATACACTACCCCTGGCCACTACTGTAACGGTTTTCTATATGAGAAGGAGAGTCGGACCAAAATGCAGCATGTCTATTGCAATCCATGTTTAATGAAGTAACACACTAAACACAAACACTACCAAAACAATAAACTTAACAAAAACCGAAACAGCCTATACTTGTGTAACCTAACACAGAACAATGACACTAAGGACACTAAGGACAATCACCCACGACAAACTCAAAGAATATGGCTGCCTAAATATGGTTCCCAATCAGAGACAACGATAAACACCTGCCTCTGATTGAGAACCACTTCAGACAGCCATAGACTTAGCTAGAACACCCCACTAGCTACAATCCCCATACATACACACCACATACAAAAACCCATGCCACACCCTGGCCTGACCAAATAAATAAAGATAAACACAAAATACTTTGACCAGGGTGTGACAGAACCCCCCCCCCTAAGGTGCGGACTCCCGAACGCACCTCAAAACAATAGGGAGGGTCCGGGTGGGCGTCTGTCCATGGTGGCGGATCCGGCGCGGGACGTGGACCCCACTCAATCAATGTCTTAGTCCCTTCTCCTCGCGTCCCTGGATAGTCCACCCTCGCCGCCAACCATGGCCTAGTAGTCCTCACCCAGAACCCCACTGGACTGAGGAGCAGATCGGGACTGAGGGGCAGCTCGGGACTGAAGCAGCTCGGGACTGAGGGGATGCTCAGGAGTGAGAGGAAGCTCAGGAGTGAAAGGAAGCTCAGGAGTGAGAGGAAGCTCAGGCAGGTTGATGAATCTACCAGATCCTGGCTGGCTGGCAGATCTGGAAGAGTCTGGTCGGCTGGCAGATCTGGAAGAGTCTGGTCGACTGGCAGATCTGGAAGAGTCTGGTCGACTGGCAGATCTGGAAGAGTCTGGTCGGCTGGCAGATCTGGAAGAGTCTGGTCGGCTGGCAGATCTGGAAGAGTCTGGTCGGCTGGCAGATCTGGAAGAGTCTGGTCGGCTGGCAGATCTGGAAGAGTCTGGTCGACTGGCAGATCTGGAAGAGTCTGGTCGACTGGCAGATCTGGGAGAGTCTGGTCGACTGGCAGATCTGGGAGAGTCTGGTCGACTGGCAGCTCTGGCTGCTCCATGCTGACTGGCTGCTCCATGATGACTGGCAGCTCTGGCTGCTCCATGCTGACTGGCTGCTCCATGCTGACTGGCAGCTCTGGCTGCTCCATGCTGACTGGCTGCTCCATGCTGACTGGCGGCTCTGGCTGCTCCATGCTGACTGGCATCTCTGGCTGCTCCATGCTGACTGGCTGCTCCATGCTGACTGGCAGCTCTGGCTGCTCCATGCTGACTGGCTGCTCCATGCTGACTGGCAGCTCTGGCTGCTCCATGCTGACTGGCTGCTCTGGCTGCTCCATGCTGACTGGCTGCTCCATGCTGACTGGCGGCCCTGGCTGCTCCATGCTGACTGGCGGCCCTGGCTGCTCCATGCTGACTGGCGGCCCTGGCTGCTCCATGCTAACTGGCAGCTCTGGCTGCTCCATGCTAACTGGCAGCTCTGGCTGCTCCTTGCAGACTGGCAGCTTTGGCGGCATCCTGCAGACAGGCAGCTCTGGCGGCTCCTTGCAGACTGGCAGCTCCTTGCAGACTGGCAGCTCCTTGCAGACTGGCAGCTCCTTGCAGACTGGCAGCTCTATGCTAACTGGCAGCTCTATGCTAACTGGCAGCTCTATGCTAACTGGCAGTTCTGAACAGGCGGGAGACTCCGACAGCGCTGGAGAGGAGGAGGGCTCCGACAGCGCTGGACAGGCGAGGCGCACTGTAGGCCTGATGCGTGGTGCTGGCACTGGTGGTACTGGGCCGAGGACACGCACAGGAAGCCTGGTGCGGGGAGCTGCTACCGGAGGGCTGGGGTGTGGAGGTGGCACAGGATGGGTTAGACCGTGAAGGCGTACTGGAGATCTTGAGAGCGGTGCTGGCACAGGACGTGCAAGGCTAGGGAGGTGCACAGGAGGCCTGGTACGTGAGACTGGCACCATCTTCACCAGCCGACTAACACGCACCTCAGGACGAGTATGGAGCGCTGACCCAGGTGCCATCAAATCCCCGACACGCTCTGTCGGGCGAATTCCATGTTTAAAACACCAACACAGCAACTCCCTCATTTCTCTCTCCTCCAATTTCCCCATTAACTCCTTCACAGTCTCTGTTTCGCTCACCTCCAACACCGGCTCTGGTCTCCTCCTTGGCTCCTCACGATAAACAGGGAGAGTTGGCTCAGGTCTGGCTCCTGACTCTGCCACACTCTCCCTGAGCCCCCCCCCAAGAAATTTTTGGGGCTGACTATGGGGCCTCCGTCCGCGCCGCCTTGCTTGCTTCGCAAACTCCATTCTCCTATATCCTTCCGCGCACTGCTCCATCGAATCCCAGGCGGGCTCCGGCACTCTCCCTGGGTCGACCGCCCACCTGTCTATCTCCTCCCAAGAAGTATAGTCCATACTGTACTCCACTTTGGGCTGTTCTTGCCTGTTGACACGCTGCTTGGTCCCTTTGTGGTGGGTGATTGTCCTTAGTGTCCTTAGTGTCATTGTTCTGTGTTAGGTTACACAAGTATAGGCTGTTTCGGTTTTCGTTAAGTTTATTGTTTTGGTAGTGTTTGTGTTTAGTGTGTTACTTCATTAAACATGGATTGCAATAGACATGCTGCATTTTGGTCCGACTCTCCTTCTCATATAGAAAACCGTTACAGAATCACCCACCACAACAGGACCAAGCGGTGTGGTAATGGGCAAAGGAGAAAGCAGCAGCAGGAGCAGCGCGAGGAGGTATGGACATGGGAGGACGAATTAGACGGTAAAGGACCTTGGGCTCAGCCAGGAGAATATCGCCGCCCCAAGGAAGAACGGGAGGCGGCGAAAGCGGAGAGGCGCTGGTACGAGGAGGCAGCGCGGCGTCGTGGATGGAAGCCCGGGAGTCAGCCCCAAAAATTTCTTGGGGGGGGGCTAACAGGGAGTATGGCTACGCCAGGTAGGAGACCTGAGCCAACTTCCTGTGGTTACCGGGGGGCTAGAGAGACCGGGCAGGCACCGTGTTATGCTGTGGAGCGCACGGTGTCCCCAGTGCGGGTGCACAGCCCGGTGCGGTACATTCCAGCTCCGCGTATCGGCCGGGCTAGAGTGGGCATCGAGCCAAGTGCCATGAAGCCGGCTCTACGCATCTGGTCTCCAGTGCGTCTCCTTGGGCCGGCTTACATGGCACCAGCCTTGCGCACGGTGTCCCCGGTTCGCCTGCATAGCCCAGTGCGGGCTATTCCACCTCGCCGCACTGGCAGGGCGACCGGGACCATTCAACCGGGTAAGGTTGGGCAGGCTCGGTGCTCAAGAGCTCCAGTGCGCCTGCACGGCCCGGTCTATCCGTCACCACCTCCACACCCCAGCCCTCCGGTGGCAGCTCCCCGTACCAGGCTGTCTCTCCGGCCCATCCGTCCAGAGCCTTCCTCCTCTCCAGCGCTGCCGGAGCCTCCCGCCTGTCCGGCGCCTCTGCCGGAGCCTCCCGCCTGTCCGGCGCCTCTGCCGGAGCCTCCCGCCTGTCCGGCGCCTCTGCCGGAGCCTCCCGCCTGTCCGGCGCCTCTGCCGGAGCCTCCCGCCTGTCCGGCGCCTCTGCCGGAGCCTCCCGCCTGTCCGGCGCCTCTGCCGGAGCCTCCCGCCTGTCCGGCGCCTCTGTCGGAGCTTCGCGTCTGCCCGGCGCCATCGGAGCTTCCCGTCTGCCCAGCGCCGCCCGTCTGCCCAGCGCCGCCAGCGCCGCCCGTCTGCCCAGCGCCGCCAGTGCCGCCCGTCTGCCCAGCGCCGCCAGTGCCGCCCGTCTGCCCAGCGCCGCCAGTGCCGCCCGTCTGCCCAGCGCCGCCCGTCTGCCCAGCGCCGTCAGTGCCGCCCGTCTGCCAGGAGCCGCCAGTGCCGCCAGTCAGCCAGGGGCCGCCAGTCAGCCAGGGGCCGCCAGTGCCGCCAGTCAACCAGGGGCCGCCAGTGCCGCCAGTCAGCCCAGCGCCAGCGCCGCCAGTCAGCCAGGGGCCGCCAGTGCCGCCAGTCAGCCAGGGGCCGCCAGTCAGCCAGGGGCCGCCAGTGCCGCCAGTCAGCCAGGGGCCGCTAGAGCCCCTCCGCCCGGAGCAGCTGTCCCTCTGTCCCGAGCAGCTGTCCGTCTGTCCCGAGCAGCTGTCCCTCTGTCCCGAGCAGCTGTCCCTCTGTCCCGAGCAGCTGTCCCTCTGTCCCGAGCAGCTGTCCCTCTGTCCCGAGAAGCTGCCCCTCTGTCCCAAGCAGCCCCTCTGTCCAGTGGGGTCATTGAGAGGGGTGGGCATGGTGAGTAAGCCACGGAGGCGGACAATAAGGCGGACTGAGACAATGGCGAAGTGGGGTCCGCGTCCCGCGCCAGAGCCGCCACCGCGGACAGACGCCCACCCAGACCCTCCCCTATAGGTCAAGGTTTTGCGGCCGGAGTCCGCACCTTTGGGGGGGGGTACTGTCACGTTCTGACCTCTATTTCCTTTGTTTTTGTATTTATTTAGTATGGTCAGGGCGTGAGTTGGGTGGGCAGTCTATGTTTGTTTTTCTATGTTTTGGTCTAGTTCTATGTTCGGCCTGATATGGTTCTCAATCAGAGGCAGGTGTTCGTCATTGTCTCTGATTGGGAACCATATTTAGGTAGCCTGGGTTTCACTGTGTGTTTGTGGGTGATTGTTCCTGTTTTTGTGTTTGCACCAGACAGGGCTGTTTTGAGTTCTCACGTTTCTTGTTTTTTTTTCCGTTAGTTTGTTCATGTATAGTGTCGTCAATAAATACAATGAACAACCACCACGCTGCGCTTTGGTCCGCCTCTACTTCACAAGAAGAGAATCGTTACAACTACTCCCTATACACTACCCCTGGCCACTACTCCCTATACACTACCCCTGGCCTCTACTCCCTATACACTACTCCGACACTACACTACAATACACTACTCTGAATGAATTGGATATGGATCAAGAAAATGGTGATGCTCTGATTCTCCCATTACTAAGCTGGGTGGAAGGCTGTATAAAGGGATATTTACCAAAACTGTTCTGAGGAGGGAAAGCAGTGACAGGGGCGATACCATGGTAACCGTCCTCTGCTGTGTCTCCATCAGGGAAAAGGCCCTGAAACACACATACAAAACCCAACAGGATAATAATATGTCTCATTTATAACAGGTCGTAATCAATATAACGTCACAATAGTGTTCGATTTGGCTGCTGAGGAGCAAGGAGACCCCCCAGCTCCTCTAAAACCAACTACGTGCCGTTTTCAAGGGATTGTTAAATACATGTTACAGGCTAACTATTTAGGTGGGAATTGTGAAGCAAAAGTCCCAACTTTAAATCTTCATCATACTTCCTCTCATTATTATTCTGCACGCTACTCCTCTTACACCATTCAAACTTAAAAATGTGCAGACTGGAATAGTGTGGTTGCATACCACTTTTTGCTATTATTTATACCTTTTAAACTACATTTTTTCGTCATTCTTTTTGTCCATCATCATTCACTTTAATTTTACTTTTGAAAAAAGCTTGCCATTGTGACATCATCACTTCCAACTTCCATTCACTGTAAATGCAACAAATCAGCAACTTTGACCACTTTGCTAAACACAAGTTAGGGATACTAATTGTAAACACTTTATAAATCATGAATAAAATATTTTTGAGCAAATCCTAACATGGAAACTTGTGTAGGATGTAGGTTATGTAAGTTTTAACTTTGGCTTTAGAACACACAAACCAAATATATATTTTTAAAGAATTACTGAGAGGGTTGAGAACAACGTTAGAATGTTCATTTCAGGATGGTGAATGTGATGTCATTCGTCTGACCTGCCACAGGTTGGAGCGGTTGGCCTGGAATTTGTTTCCCCAGGGATACGTTCTACCTGGAGCGAAGAAGGGGTTCTGTTATCATCATGGAATGGAGGAATACATGAATGGCTATTAATTTGAAGCTTAATAAAAACACATAACAAGATTTAGAATTCTAATTCCATGGGTTCTTATTATATGGTGAGATATGTCTTATTCTTTGTGGAGATCCACCCCAGCCGGCATTGTAATAAAGACAATCCCACTAAAATTTTTTTTTTTTTTAGCGAGCCCCACTCACCCTGCAGACCCCCACGCGCAGCCCACTCCCACTCCTCCTCGCTGGGCAGCCTCCTCCCCCTCCAGCTGCAGAAGGCCTGGGCATCGTTCCAGCTCACCTGGACCACTGGGGAGTCCAGACGCTCCCGGATCCCAGAACCAGGACCTGCAGGCTGGACAAACACATGGAGAGGAGTCAGGTAGTCCAGATATAGGTACAGGGGGGATGGGGATGGGAAAAACAAAAAAATGACTTCATTACCTGCCTCCAAAACACCCGCTCGACTGGCATCCACCAAGGTGCTGACTTCAGGGGTGAAAGGAGAGTTAATCATTATCACAATTCAGAAGGAACCCCCCCCCCCCCCCCTTGAAAAAAACGACTTACCTTTCACCTATCAGTGTGAGAGATGTTTGATATGAAATGCAGAAGTGACTTTCAACACACCTCTATTTTCTCTGTGACTTTGCTCTTCAGCTCTTCAGACACAAAGTCCTGGAACACAAAACTCCAGCCAAAAGTCTCCGCTTCAGTCTTGTATTTCTGTGCCCTGACAAACTCCCTGGGATGAAGACAATAAACCACTTCAATATTCTCAGTTTGCAGTGTCAACTAGTGTACCCACATACAAACCGACCAAGCATAGACTGTCTTTTGGCCATCTTGGTGCGGACATGCCTCAATTTCAACGTCCATGGACATAGATTTCTTTGTCCGGACCAGAACAGATCTGAACCATTCATAGATGTCTGTGTTTGGTTCAGATTTGGCCCGGTCCGGACCGGCCTCGATTTGGCCCAAACATAGACGTACATTATTTCTCCAAGTTTGGACAGCATGGTACTGTAGAACACAGAAGAGTGTAGTACAGTACAGTCAAGAAAAGTAAAGTACAGAACAGTAAAGAAAAGTTTACTCTGTTCTCTACTGAACTAAACCGTACTGTACTTTACTAAATTAAACTGTACCATAGTGTACTCTGTGCCATACTTCACTGTGCTGTTCAAACTTGTGCAACACATCAAATCAAAGTTTATCACATGCGCCGAATACAACAGGTGTAGGTAGACCTTACTGTGAAATACTACTTACAAGCCCTTAACCAACAACGCAGTTCAAGACATATAGTTAAGAAAAGATTTACTAAATAAACTAAAGTAATAAAAAAATAAAAAGTAACACAATAAAATAAATGAGCCTATATACAGGGGGTACATGTATCAAGTCAATGTGCGGCGGGCGGTACAGGTTATGTCATTTGTACATGTAGGTAGGTGTAAAGTGACTGTGCATAGATAATAAACAGCGAGTAGCAGCACTGTAAAAACAAAGAGAGAGGGGGGGGGGGGGGGGGGGGGGGGGTCAATGTAAATAGTCCGGTGGCCAATTGATTAATTCTTCAGCAGTCTTATGGCTTGGGGTAGAAGCTGTTAAGGAGCCTTTTGGTCCTAGACTTAGCTCTCCAGTACCGCTTGCCGTGCGGTAGCAGAGAGAACAGTCTATGACATGGGTGACTGGAGTCTTTGACAATTTTTTGGGCCTTCCTCTGACAAAGCCTAGTATAAAGGTACGTGGAGCGGAACAGGTGAACCCAAGAGCAGACTCAGACGAGAAAACTGGGATGAGGTAACCAAGGTATTTATTGAAACACAGGGGGAAGATTGTGCACAGGCCAGGGGAAGCTCGGGCAGGTTTCCGGAAACCAGGTGCGGAGGCTGAGGCTGGAGGGAGAGCTGTTTGAACAGGGTAATCAGGTCCAAAGGGGAATCCAAGGGAGCGTAGAGTGGGGAATCCAGGACAGAGTAGCAGTACTGACAAGAAGTTGGACTGGAGACAGGGACCATAGTCAGAGCGGGTAGAACTGTAGCGGAGAGGAAAACAGCGTCAGGCAAGGGAAAACAGGCACAACAGGCACAAACGGCTAGTAACATGGACTGACTGAGCAGAGATTACGATCTGGCAGTGTGGAAGTGGCAGGACTGAGTATTTGTCTGGTCTTGATTATGGAACAGGTTGCAGCTGGTGGGGATCACCTGTCTCCGCCCACACAATCACAAACACAGGGAGAGAGCACTGGGGGAGTGGCAGCAGGTCAAGGAGACACAGGATGAGCACTAGAGGGTGTTGCAGGAGCAGATGTGACACTGGATAGTAGGAAGCTTGCCCCCAGTGAAGTACTGGGCCGTACGCACTACCCTCTGTAGCGCCTTACGGTTGGAGGCCGAGCAGTTGCCATAACAGTGCAACCGGTCAGGATGCTCACCCATACCAAATCTTTTTAGTGTCCTGAGGGAGAAAAGGTTTTGTCGTGCCCTCTTCAAGCCTGTCTTAGACCATGGTAGTTTGAGGGTGATGTGGACACCAAGGAACTTGAAACTCTCAAACCACTCAACTACATCCCCGTCGATGTGAATGGGAGCCTGTTCGGCCCTCCTTTTCCTGTAGTCCACGATCAGCTCCTTTGTCTTGCTCACATTGAGAGAGACGTTGTTGTCCTGACACCACACTGACAGGTCTCTGACCTCCTCCCTATAGGCTGTCTCATTGTTGTCGGTGATCAGGCCTACCACTGTTGTGTCGTCAGCAAACTTAATGATGGTGTTGGAATCGTGCTTGGCCACGCAGTGGGTGAACAGAGAGAACAGGGGGGGGACTAAACACGCACCTCTAAGGGGCCCAGGTGTTGAGGATCAGCGTGGCAGATGTGTTGTTGCCTACCCTTACCACCTGGGGGCGGCCCATCAGGAAGTCCAGTGAGATTGCGCCATCTGTGGATGTATGCGAATTGGAGTGGGTCTAGGGTTTCTGGGATTATGGTGTTGATGTGAGCCATGACCAGCCTTTCAAAGTACTTCATGGCTAACGACGTGAGTGCTACGGGGCGGTAATCATTTAGGCAGGTTACTTGGGCACAGGGACAATGGTGGTCTGCTTGAAACAAGTAGGTATTACAGACTCAGTCTGGGAGAGGTTGAAAATGTCAGTGAAGACACTTGCCAGTTGGTCTGCGCATGCTCTTAGTACCCTGGTAATCCGTCAGGCCCCGCAGCCTTGTGAATGTTTACATTTACATTTTGTTCATCCAGCACACTCTTATCCAGAGCATTCAACAGCAATGTACAGTATCACAGTCCTAACAAGAAAATAAAGAACATTACTGAGAATGTTCTTGTAGTTGAAGTAGTCTGTCGGTTTATTCTGTAGGTTGGACTACTTTGAACATCATCACTGCCCGTTTTAAAGCTTAAAAAAAAGCTAATATAAGTCCATGTGACAGATGGGAGCAATAATATATATTCTATGTTGCAATCTTCCATTGGTTCCTCCTTCCTATATTAAATGGATAAAAACATTGTCATTGTGATATAATCCTTACTTCCTTGAGAATGTATGTGCAGTTGAAGTATGGCCATGTATGGCCAATATAAATTACCAAAAAAAAGACAGAACCGAAAATGAACCTGATTTCAACGTCCAGAAAATACACATTTTCATTTTTTTCAATACTTAAAATTAACCCAACTTCAACGTCTGGAAAATAAGTATTTTATACATCCTTTCAACGTAATGTTGCTTACTGGGAAGTATCATCATCGCTGTATCAAAGTAAGTTACCTGAAGTCAGAATTAGTGACGGGATATTTATCGATACTGAATGGATCGACTGTCACTTCTTTCGTGGGTGATTCTCCATCCCTGCCGTCGGCTGAGTTCGTCCCCATCGTCATCTTTCCTCCTGGAATTTTCACCATTCCTTCATCGTCTGCAGAGTCAAAGATTTACAGTTGTGAAGCTGTATCTGTTGTATTATTTAATTGTGCCGAAAAAGTTGATTAGCATCAGTGAATGTTCCTTACCTGCGATGCAAGACAGAGCGGAGAGGCACAAAATAAGTACTATTCTGAGGTTCATGGTTTATAAATTGATAAGGCGATCGTGTTTTCATAAACCAGTGGAATGTGCAGGTCCTGGGTAAGTACGTTAATGTACTTCGAGCACCATAGATCCACGCTCTCTAAGTAGCCATTGTGTTCTGTATATATATACTTCTTCAGCTTTACACTGAACCCTGAAACAATTACAGTCGGACTATTTTCACTGACGGACCGGAAACTGTGGTCCGACTGAAAAAACAGTTTCCCTTGGAAACAACGAAACGTTGACTCGCTTGTGCATCATTTCCATATATAGTTAAAGCGTGTTAGCGTTAAATTAATCAGGAATTTTGTGTAAATCTAACTTGCCTTTCTCGTCACGCTTGGAGAACAAAGTTCCATAACTTTAGTCAACGTTTGGTATGGAATTACGGGTGTATTTGGGACAAATTCAGATAGATCCCTTTGTTCCGTTTGTGTTTTGCAACAGAATTGGCGTAATCTGTTGCAATTTCTGATCTCACGCTAACATCCTCCTGTCCTCGGCTGGATTTCCCAAAAGCATCATAGTACTAAAATAATCTTAATTCCATTGAAATTAAATGAACGAAAGATGATTGTAGTGCAACGATTCTTTTGGGAAAACCAGCTCTGGTCTGGGCATCATTTCTGCCACCTGTAGGAGGAGGTTGAAGGTTCAAGTTAAACTAAGTGACAATAAGCCAAGTCTACACGTTTTTATGATCGAAATGAATACTTGAAGGTTGACAGTTGGACTTTTGTGAGCCTAACTTTTTCTTTATGAATTTCAGGAGTCTTTCTCTCTGTCACCCATGAAGTGCTCTTCTCCTCACCTGCGCCCCACTGTACAACAGCCAACATGCCCCGTTTCCTACTGTCGAAGCCAAGAGGAGAAGACCATCCTGACGACAGAAGAGTAAGTATATCTGAAGTTGGCATCATCATACACGAGATCAGGCCTACATGTTTGTTATTTATTTCCATTAGATGTCTGGCCTTTGCTTATCTATGATTTCATAATACCAAAGACAAGAATGCAATGGAAAGTTATGGAATCATCGCTAGAGAGTGGAATATCCATGGGGTAACGATGGTATCAGTCTGATGTATTAGGCAACGCTAGTCTTTGCCCAGGGGGCTGTTACATTTTCCCAGCCTATATCCTCTCTCCTCCAAACGATGTCTCCGTATCATGTCATTGTTTTTTTCTGTTTTTATCGTAGGGTTCACCTACAGCTACTGCTGTCTGCCGTGGCCTCCCAGGTGTCCCATCCGGAGAACATGGAAGAGAACACCCTGATTATTTTACGAAAGGACGTACTCCGCTCTGCCACCAAGGCATTCAGCTGGGAAACTATTCAACCTCAGAGGTTCAATGTGAGGGGTCAGTCGACCAACATGGTCAAACACAGGAGTTCCTTCAGCTGTTGATGGCAGCCATCCAAGACTGTTGTTTGTTCCAGGGGCCAGACCACTGCAAAAGCCTAGTATTGGACTAGTATTGTAAGATCGCACTGTTTATATGTTCAAATATGACACTTTCTATCTAGTCCTAGAACTCTGTCCTGTTGTATCACTTTCAGTGTACTCCAAGCAGAGTGAACTATAAGGTCCTATATGGTATATTGCTACATAGATAGGTGGCCTCTTATGCACTTTCCATAGTAAAACCCCCCCCCCCTTAATTTAATAAGGTGGTATTAACTTGTACCATGTTTTAGTTTCAGCCTGGGATAATGTACAGGCTGGTGGAGAGCATGATCAGTGTCTGAGTGGTGAGATATGGCCCCACTTCCTGTCCAGGAGAACGTTTGACATGATCTGTGGTCTTCCGTCTGCTCCTGTGGCCCTGGACGAGATCACACATGAGGAAATACGAGCCAGGCTGGAGAAGGCACGTGACATGTTCATGTGTCCTTTGCCGTATATATTGGTTTGTGTTTGTAGCCTGAGCCCTGGGCTTGTATTCACATAGCTTCTCAGACTAGGAGTGCTGATCTTGGACCAGGTCCTTCCTGTACATACAGGTAACTGCAAAAATAAAGGAAATGCCAATAATTAGTGTCTTATTAGGGCGTTAGGCCACCACGAGCCAGAACAGCTTCAGTGTACCTTGGCATAGATTCTACAAGTGTCTGGAACTCTGTTGGAGGGATACAACACCATTCTTCAATGAGAAATTCCATAATTTGGTGTTTTGTTGATTGTGGTGGGAAATGCTGTCTCAGGCTCTGCTCCAGAATCTTCCATGCGTGTTCAATTGGGTTGAGATCTGGTGACTGAGACGGACACATCATATGGCTTACATTGTTTTCATGCTCATCAAACCATTCAGTGACCACACGTGCCCTATGGATGGGGCATTGTCATCCTATGGGGGCAAAGCCATTGTAGAAAACATAATGGCCTGTCCAGTATTGTTATACATGACCCTAAGCATAATGGGATGTTAATTGCTTAATTAACTCTGGAAGAACCTGCTCTCAATCTACTTTTTATCCCTCATTTACTCAAGTGACAGTATTTAGAGTATTTAAACGTTTTGTATTCTTTGTTGGATTGGCAATGCCACTGTCAGCCTGAGAAATATGCTGAGAAGGATTATCACCACAGCAAGCAAGGTACTTGGAGTCAAACAGACAGGCCTGGATGAGATCTTTAAGGTCAGGGCCCTCCACAAGGTACTTGGAGTCAAACAGACAGGTCTGGATGAGATCTTTAAGGTCAGGGCCCTCCACAGGGTACTTGGAGTCAAACAGACAGGTCTGGATGAGATCTTTAAGGTCAGGGCCCTCCACAGGGTACTTGGAGTCAAACAGACAGGTCTGGATGAGATCTTTAAGGTCAGGGCCCTCCACAAGGTACTTGGAGTCAAACAGACAGGTCTGGATGAGATCTTTAAGGTCAGGGCCCTCCACAGGGTACTTGGAGTCAAACAGACAGGTCTGGATGAGATCTTTAAGGTCAGGGCCCTCCACAGGGTACTTGGAGTCAAACAGACAGGCCTGGATGAGATCTTTAAGGTCAGGGCCCTCCACAGGGTACTTGGAGTCAAACAGACAGGTCTGGATGAGATCTTTAAGGTCAGGGCCCTCCACAGGGTACTTGGAGTCAAACAGACAGGTCTGGATGAGATCTTTAAGGTCAGGGCCCTCCACAGGGTACTTGGAGTCAAACAGACAGGTCTGGATGAGATCTTTAAGGTCAGGGCCCTCCACAGGGTACTTGGAGTCAAACAGACAGGTCTGGATGAGATCTTTAAGGTCAGGGCCCTCCACAGGGTACTTGGAGTCAAACAGACAGGTCTGGATGAGATCTTTAAGGTCAGGGCCCTCCACAGGGTACTTGGAGTCAAACAGACAGGTCTGGATGAGATCTTTAAGGTCAGGGCCCTCCACAGGGTACTTGGAGTCAAACAGACAGGCCTGGATGAGATCTTTAAGGTCAGGGCCCTCCACAAGGCTCACAAAATCATTTTAGACCCAAGCCACCCAAGTCCTGTACCCGGACTGTGAACTACTTCCCTCTGGGCGCAGGTATAGAGCAACCCTCAGCAGGAAAAACACAACTAGACAACCATTTGTGCCAGGTGTGATATCCCTCCTAAATAGCTTGGGCTAATGTTCCTATCGACTGACAAAGTCAGTAAGTAAGTGTTTCCTTTATTTTGGCAGTGACCTGTATACTCTTATTCATTATGATCTAAAATGGGAAACTGATCCTAGATCAGCACTCCTACTCTGAGATGCTTTGTGAATACAGGCCTGGGGTTGTGATTTGCATTGTGATATCGTGTCATTCAACCCACAGCTTAAGGCGGCCACAACCTTGGAGGCTGCTAGTGAGGTCATGGAGGAAGAGTCTTCAATTCTGCATCTGCTGGGGGTCCTCAGCCCTGTCCAGACATGGGAGGATAGGGAAGACATTGTGCGGTTTGCTGTGAGGGGCTATTTGGATGTTTGGTTGTCATGTGGACCAGTAAGTATGTTTTGTACAATAACTGCTGAGTTGGGCTTAGTCACTTTTGGCACAGCAGTGAGATAAAACCCTTTACAGTAATTACTTTTATAAGCTCAGTCTCTTGTGCACGTCCCTCACTCTGTGTTGTCCTTTTTGTTGTTTAAACCAAATGAAAGGAGGACTGGCTACTCTGGGCTTGCTAGAGGCATCCTGCTGTATTCAAGCAGATGTTACTAGCCAGACCTCTCTCTGCAGTAGACCTCACGCTCTTCCACGTGAACTTCTCAGCCCCCGGTAGTGATGAGAGAATAGCTGAGAACATATGGCTACTGGAGGGACTGGCTTATTGGGGTGGAGTGTAAGGAAAATGTCATCAATCTTCAATGCAACTGATTCATCATCATGTTTCAGGGATGTTTTTTAGTCCAGGACAAGGCTGAATCTGTGTCCTGGAAACAGGCCTAATAGAGGAGATCAAGGAGAGAATGTTTTTATATATGAATAGTAATGCATTATGTTTAGGAGAAGTACGTCAGCCTCTCAAGATTCATCCTAGGTCATATTGTCTTTGTTTGTGCTTCTGGTGTTTGTGTCTGGCCGGGGGACACACACTGAGCTTCCCCACACAGGCCACTATGGAGTTCCCACACACTCGGGGACACACACACACACACACACACACTCCAGACGTAGAGGAGTCCATGACCTCAGGCATACTCCAGACGTAGAGGAGTCCATGACCTCAGGCATACTCCAGACGTAGAGGAGTCCATGACCTCAGGCATACTCCAGACGTAGAGGAGTCCATGACCTCAGGCATACTCCAGACGTAGAGGAGTCCATGACCTCAGGCATACTCCAGACGTAGAGGAGTCCATGACCTCAGGCATACTCCAGACGTAGAGGAGTCCATGACCTCAGGCATACTCCAGACGTAGAGGAGTCCATGACCTCAGGCATACTCCAGACGTAGAGGAGTCCATGACCTCAGGCATACTCCAGACGTAGAGGAGTCCATGACCTCAGGCATACTCCAGACGTAGAGGAGTCCATGACCTCAGGCATACTCCAGACGTAGAGGAGTCCATGACCTCAGGCATACTCCAGACGTAGAGGAGTCCATGACCTCAGAAAGTACTCCAGACGTAGAGGAGTCCATGACCTCAGAAAGTACTCCAGACGTAGAGGAGTCCATGACCTCAGGCATACTCCAGACGTAGAGGAGTCCATGACCTCAGGCATACTCCAGACGTAGAGGAGTCCATGACCTCAGGCATACTCCAGACGTAGAGGAGTCCATGACCTCAGAAAGTACTCCAGACGTAGAGGAGTCCATGACCTCAGGCATACTCCAGACGTAGAGGAGTCCATGACCTCAGAAAGTACTCCAGACGTAGAGGAGTCCATGACCTCAGAAAGTACTCCAGACGTAGAGGAGTCCATGACCTCAGAAAGTACTCCAGACGTAGAGGAGTCCATGAGCTCAGGCATACTCCAGACGTAGAGGAGTCCATGAGCTCAGGCATACTCCAGACGTAGAGGAGTCCATGAGCTCAGGCATACTCCAGACGTAGAGGAGTCCATGAGCTCAGGCATACTCCAGACGTAGAGGAGTCCATGAGCTCAGGCATACTCCAGACGTAGAGGAGTCCATGAGCTCAGGCATACTCCAGACGTAGAGGAGTCCATGACCTCAGAAAGTACTCCAGACACTCATGCTGGCTTGAGAAGCCTCAGTGGAGAAACCAGGTAGACTAAGACAGTGAGCAGGTCAATGCCTCAGACATCTAAGAACAAGACGGCTGTTTGGTCCTTGCAACGTGTCCCTCCAGTTAAAGATCAGGTGTCAGTCTGACTGTTTCTTTATTATCTCTGCATTATATCTGGGCAGTCCCAGGTTCACTATCTACAGCATGTGAAGTTTATCCAGGGTGGTCCTCCTGAGAAACAAACTACAGACACAAAACGAGATGCTGTCACCTTCACCCTGACTGGGGGTTCCGTTCTGGAACACTTTGTTGTTGACACATCTGGCATGCTAAAGTTCTGTAGATAATAGCCCCTGTGCCAGAGGGCCAAAGAGGGATCCACATGTTTCAGCTTATTGATTACTGTTTTGGTGACTAACTTTTATTCATGGCTGTGATTACTACATTTGTTATAGTCCCTGTATTTTATTCATGTCTGTTTGTGTCTGTCAGAGGTACTCAGTGGCTTTTCCATGTCACTTACGTAATTCTGATTATGTAAATAGTTAAGCAACGATGGTGGAAACATGACCATATCACCCACATTAAACCACAACACAAACCTCCAAATAAATTAACTTGAAGTAATTTGTATTTATTGAATGAATTTGAGCTCTTTATTACATCATGTTAATGCCTACGTGTTCAGGCGCCTGAAGCAGGAGGGAACAACACTCGGTTTGACACAATTGCATACATTTTATATAATCTTCAAATTCACTTCTAATTCTATCTACAATAACTGAAGTCCTATAGTTTAGTGTTTTCATAGAACCAGTCAAATTTCACAACTGTACAAGCTGAGATTGCTACATACATTTGACTTTCCAATGAATGATGCTATTGATTCTTGACAAATCTAACTTATACACTGAGTGTACAAAACATTATACACACCTGCTCTGTCCATGACTGACTGACCAGGTGAATTCAGATGAAAGTGCAACTCAATATAAGGTAGTCGTTCTTAATGTTTTGTACACAGTATAAATGCCTCATGAACTTCAACTGTAGATTCCCATCTGAACTGAAAATATAACCTTTTTATAATCTGTTGTTTGTAAACAATATAATTGTTTTAAAAAACACTTATAGCCTCAAAACATGGTTAAGACTATAATGTTGATCTCAATGATGTTCGGTCCTTGCATCCATAGCTATATCTCTTCTTTTGAGAGTGTTTACATTTCTTTAGCCCCGTCCCGCAGCGTTTTACCAAATCAGAGACGGGGCAAAAACGTTTGTTTGAAATGCGGATTGCTCCTTTAATCCACCATAAAGCTGCAGACAAACATATATTACATGTCCGTGCCCATACCCACAATACCATAATCCAATCATACTGCATTTTAGGTAACACACTTACAAATAGGATCAAAGGAGCATACCAAATTATACAGAAATAGCCAGTGATATCCCAGTGCCATGCACATCAAAATAGTCTGACTACTGTATAGCCTAACTACAATTCAATCAGGTATTATGACCAATGTGCCTCTAGTACAGTGTCTGTCTCCATGATATCTGACTCTAGTCTCATGTTACACCAGAGAATCTGGCTGGTAATATGACTGTGAAGAAAGAGAGAACATGACCCACAATATATAAAGCACTTCAGAGCTGCAGTATACTAGGCTACATGCAGGCCATTCTTTATTCTGAGAATGGCTTTAGCGCTCAAAATGACCAGAGAGCACAGTAGCACTGACCATGGCATGAGGGAGTTCATTGGAGACTACCCCGACGGTCGGTTGAGGTCAAAGTCCCCTTTCACACTGTCGGCGCCACTGAAGCAGTCAAGGAGCGTCGGAAAGCCTGAGCAAACGGATAATGGAATGGTCTGTGTTCATTTTCCCATTATGTTGAAAAGCCCCTAGTATCCTCGTGTGCTGTTATCGTTTTTCCAAGGGTTTTAAGAAAACTACAACCAAGAGAACCTTTCTATGTTTAAAAAGGGCCCTAGCAGAATAATTCTATTCCATACATTTAATGATAGATGTACTGGAATGTAATGTACTGAATTGGATAATCCATTCATGGACCCTCATGTTTGTTTACAACGTCCCCTAAGAAGCATATTTGTATGTTCTCATTATTGAAATACCCTGGCTAATTAGATCAATAAAAGAAACAATATTGTGATAATTATTTAAGTGTGGTAGTAGAGTCAACAGCAAAAAAAAAAAGTCCATCAGATGTAATACAGTTAAGATCGGGTATTCACAGTTTTGCACAGTTCAGTGCATTCCCCTCGCTCCTTAGCTTCTCCCCCTACAGTGGCACATGCTCCTCCATCAAAATTTCCCTCATGGAGGCCACTACCCATAAGCGCTAGAGTAAATAGGCCCGGTGGGTGGAGCTTTCCGGGGGCATGGTGGGGTCACACAGGGGCTTAGCGCTGCCCCCATGTCTCCGGCCCCACCTTTGGGGAGGGGGAGATGGAGAGGTGGAGAGCAAGCTGCCGAGAACATCGGGACAGTCCTCTGGGTCAGGAGACAGGGCGAAAAGTGGCGACGGAGGTGATGTGCTATCGTCATGGTTACCAAGGGGCGCCGCCACCAACGGATTCTGAGACGGGCTATGCTTGTCGTTGTTATTACTGTCCCTGATGTCTTTCTCAGCCTCGTCTCCTTTCTCTGGACGGTTGTTGCTGTTGGCATTAAAGTAGGTCCAGTCGAGGCTCGGGTAGCGTCCTGATTGGGACATGGCTTGGAGCAGCTTGTCCATGGGGCTGGGACCTTCGTTAGGTCCTTGCTGGGTGGCCTCTTGGCCGGTCTGGGCCGCCAAGCAGAGTAGCTGGGCGTGCTGGCGGAGCTGGGCCAGCTCTTTCTCGGTGGCGGCATTCTGGCGCAGCAGCTCCTTGGTGCGCAGCGTGATGGCCAGCAGGCCCGACTGGCTCAGGATCTCTGCCGTGTTGAGGAAGCGCCGCTGACGCACCAACGAGCAGTCAGACAAGCAGTTGGACAGGTCTACTGTGGCCTCTGGGGCCCAGCTGTCGGCGGAGGACGAGGAGGACGAGGTGGAGGAGGATTTTTGGGAGCTGATGACGGATGGGGAGCCAATACCGTTGGAGTGGGAGGGAGAGGGGCTGGGTTTGGCATGTTGGTGGCAGTAGTGAGATCCCTGCTGGGTGGAGGAGGCAGGGCCACCCATGGAATGGTGAGGGAGGTGGGAGGAGGAGCTTCGGCTGCTGTTGACTTTGTAATAGGATTGGGTTCTGCTCTCTCGCTGGTGGTGTTGGTGCTGCTGTGGTCGAAGATGAGTGGTGGTGGACACTGCTTCTCTCTTGTCCTCCGTACACACCCTCTTGCTCCGGCTCTGGCCCTCTATGCTTCTCTCCTTCACATCCCCTGCACCCTCTCTGCTCTGCTCTGAGCCTTCCTTCCTCGGCTGGGGGGCAATGCGGGGGTAGGAGTTGAGGATGGGGAGGTACGAGTTCTTGCTGTTATGGTTCTTGTTGCTTCTACTGCCCCCTTTCTTGGACTGGCCCTGTGGATTGTTGTGGGCAGGGACGGGGGAGGGTACCCCTGGTTTTTGGATGAGTAGGAGCTGGGTGGGGGCCTTGGAACCAGACAGACTGTCCCATCCTCCCCCCCATGCCAGGGTTCTGTGCAGTAGTTGCTCTGGTCCAGACTATACCATCAGGAGGTTATAACCAGGGGTGTATTGTGACAGAGAAGACATGGGGAGGTGGTTACTTTCACAGATCAGATTAAACAAACAGGAGCAGGAAGAGGATGAGGAAAGGATGCTATGAACAAATTATTGTCCCGAGGGTAACCTCAAGACAATGCAACCACTAACCAAACATTATGGTAATCTACAACGCTAACCAAACATTATGGTAATCTACAACGCTAACCAAACATTATGGTAATCTACAACGCTAACCAAACATTATGGTAATCTACAACGCTAACCAAACATTATGGTAATCTACAACGCTAACCAAACATTATGGTAATCTACAACGCTAACCAAACATTATGGTAATCTACAATGCTAACCAAAGTGTCTCACCGGTTTAACCACCAGGTTCTTGATGACGTAGATGGGGTTTTGCTCCTCAAACGGGGGCATGTTGTGGCCCAGGGAGCTGCTACTGCTGTGGGCCCGGTGGTTCAGGGAGCTGCTACTGCTGTGGGCCCGGTGGTTCAGGGAGCTGCTACTGCTGTGGGCCCGGTGGTTCAGGGAGCTGCTACTGCTGTGGGCCCGGTGGTTCAGGGAGCTGCTACTGCTGTGGGCTCGGTGGGCCTCACTTACACTGATACGCTGGTCATCCAGATCATTCTGCACCGAGTCCGAACCAGTCTCTGGGGAAGAGGGTTGGAAGGAGGTGAGAGAGAGAGAAGAAATAAATAGAGAGAGAGAGATGAAACAAATAGAGAGAGAGAGAGAAAATAAATAAATAGAGAGAGATGAAACAAATAGAGAGAGAGAGAGAAAATAAATAAATAGAGAAAGAGTAAGAGATAAAGGGAGAGAAACGAAAGAGGGAGGAGATTCATCCTGTTGAGACAGCCACTATATACATGAGTCATTTAACAGACGCTCCTATCCAGAGCAACTTAGTTGGTGCAATTCATCTTAAAGTAGCTGGGTGAATTTACAGTACCAGTATGACTCCTCTGATTCAGAGCGGTAGGTTAAATGTGGAAGACGTTTCGGTTGAATGCATACAGTTGTGCAACTCACTAGGTATCCTCTTTCCCTTTCCTCCAGTATGTGCTGTACGCAAACCCAGCTGGTCCCAACGTTTTAATGATTCCATTTCCTGGTTGTAAACTGTTTTTTTGTAGGGCTAAGACCATGAACTCATATTGGTACATAAATGAGCCCAATAATGGCAGTTGATCGAAAGGGTGCGCTTATTGCAGGCAAAGTGAGGGCTACCCTCACCAGATATGGGCTGATCACACAAAGTGAAGGCATTAGGGCCAATGTAACGCCGATGAACAAAGTCGCATCGGCCCAATATGGCCATGATACATGGGATCAATATTTGGGCCTGCATTGGACCCACATCGGGATTGGAGATAACTGCTCTTTGATTCCGATTAAATTCTTGAATTTGAATTGGCCACACCCTTTAAACAATTACAGTGGTCTATAAATATGTTAAGATCATGTTGTGGGTTGTCTATAATAAATCCCTTAATGTAAATAAATAAATAACATTCCAATTATGCAATAATCAAACACTGCAGTATGGGAGGGAACGATATAACATCTCATTACAAAGAAAATACTGTTTGACATCTGAGTTATAATCAAACTAATATTTTAAATGGTATGTGTATTCTTTGCATGAATTGGTGGGATATCATTTTAATGAAAGATTTGTCAAATTATTGAGACTTTCATGTTTTACGTCTCAGTTGAATTGGTTTGTTTTGAATTAAATTCTACTTCCTTCAATTCAAATTTAGCTTCCTGTGGGGTGTGGCCAATTAATAGAGATGTGTAGAGAACACAACGTTATATCTGAGCCATTATGTTGTCTGTAAATGGAGATAGCCTCAATGGCACACAACGTTATATTTGAGCCATTATGTTGTCTGTAAATGGAGATAGCCTCAATGGCTATCTCCATTTTAAAGCAGTCAATATTTGTATTCTTTTGACGTTTGAAAAAGTGTAAAACTAATATTGGCGACTTACCGCCACCTGCAGTAAATCTTGTGTCATAACTTTTTTGTGGCCACTAGATGGTGGTCATATAGCTTAAAGCCATTTACAAACCATACGCAACCTAATTTAAAGAAGACAATACTCTGATCATTGGCTAATGGCTGCCATGGAATCCCCACACAAATTACTACTTTAAATGGAGGAAGCCCTCAATGGCAGTGTCCATGCAATATGAGTTATTTCCATGTAATGATCTCTATTCGTCTCTATGGGCCAACTCAAATTGACCCCAACCCTGGGCCACATGGTGCCAATGTTTGCTGGGGGACAAAAAGAGAATATCTCTTGTGGCCAAAAGTAGAGAGTTACTCACCAGAGTATCCAGAGTCTTTCTCTGAGTCCTTCTCCGAGTCAGACCGTGACATCCTCCCGTTCATGCCCATTCTCCTACCTTCCTGGTCTCTGTGAGTGCCACACTGGGATGCCCGCAGAGTGGCACTGTTACTCTTATCCTTGGCATTCTTAGAGGTGCCCTGGGGTACGCGCTCGGGCCACTCCCCAAAATGTGCCTGCTCCTTTGGCATCACGGACCTTCAGGGAGGAGAGCAGTGAGAAACATGTACACCGCAATGGGACCAGGTGTCCTCCTGATCAATATGATGACTAATGCTGGGCTACGTGGCTGGTTCAGCTATAACTCAGTAGAGTAAAGATGCTTTCATATATCCCTACTGGGATTTGGGCATGGATGGCTAGTGTGTACAAAGGAGAAAAGTATATGCTTGTTACCTCATAGTCCAAAATAGGCATATGAACTGAGGAACTAACTGGATGCGCAAGAGATATTCAGACACTCCCAGAGAGAACAAAAGAAATGCTTCTTAATTGCTAAAAAAAAAGCAATGCATTTTGACATTACATCCTTCACCAGCATAAACATGAGACCAGCTCCACTTTATATAACAGACCTGTGAACTAAATGATCCCCAGCTTATCACTATTAAAGCTCAACCTGAGGTTTACAGAATAGATATTTATGCTGGAGTACCAACACGATAGAGTAATGTCCCCAAGAGGTTGATTGATTAAGGACATCAAATATAACTTTTTAATTAGCCTACATCTTACAGTTCCATCAGTTTATGGATCACGAATGTGGGGAGAAACATGGGACACCATTTTCTTACTTCCTAATGGTCTAAGCTATTTGCTGTTGCCACATTTTTTTTAAAGGATATACAAATCTACATCACCACAATGCCCATCCAGCATGACTTGAATAGCGAGTAATTGGAGTAAGCAGCGCTGAGTAAGGGCTCACATGTTTGCTATAAGCCGCTGTAACGTGGCGTAGCCTATGAGTAAACACCCTAGGACCTGCATGCGGATGAGGGAGGAGTAACTTGATAAGATCATCTGTGGCTAGACAGCCTCTGTGCAAAGTACCTCCTCCAACCGTGTTATATAATTGCTGGCTGGCAGTGGCACTATAGCTGCTACATAGAAATAACAACCCCCATTGACACGTGTGCACTATGCACAGAATATTTATAGCATCATCATAATATGAAAGCATTGCCAAGTACACATAACAATTTAGTTTGGTTGTCAGGTCTGAAGACCATGGATCACTCATTGTTTCCTTATCATAATCTAGACGATTAAACTCCCGAGTGGGCGCAGCGGGTCTAAGGCACTGCATCTCAGTGCTAGAGGCGTCACTACAGACCCTGGTTCGACTCCAGGCTGTATCACAACCGGCCCGTGATTGGGAGTCCCATAGGGCGGCACACAATTGGCCCAGCGTCGTCTGGGTTTGGGCAGGGTAGGCTGTCATTGTAAATAAAAATTTGTACTTAATAAACATCTCTACAGATCGGTGTCCCACCCTTGGGATGGTTGCGCTAATGTTATTAGCATAATGTTGTAAGTTACAAGAAAATGTCCCAAGACATAGACATATCTTATATGGGCAGAAAGCTTAAATGATTGTTAATCTGACTGCACTGTCCAATTTACAGTAGCTATTACAGTGAAAACATACCATGCTATTGTTTGAGAGTGCACAGTTATGTACTTGAAAATGTAAATATTGACCAATTAGGCACATTTGGGCAGACTTGATACAACATTTTAAACAGAAATGCAATGGTTCCTTGGATCAGTCCAAAACTTTGCACGTACACTGCTGCCATCTAGTGGCCAACATTTTAATTGCGCCTAGAGTCATTAGTCAGATAATGGCCTTTCTCTTGCATTTCAAAGATGATTATCTTTATTATCTTTAACCAGATCTAATGTGTTATATTATCCTACATTCATTTCACATTTCCACAAACGTCAGTGTTTCTTTTCAAATGGTATCAAGAATATGAATGTCCTTGCTTCGGGTCCTGAACTACAGGCAGTTAGATTAGGGTGTGTCATTTTAGGTCCTGAGCTACAGGCAGTTAGATTAGGGTGAGTCATTTTAGGGGAAAATTGTTTTAACTGACTTGCCGAGTTAAATAACGATGGAGTTGAGCAGCGGCTATTATGGGCGAACTTGACCTCTGACGTCACATAAAAATGAAATTTTTATCAAAAAACAACTGATTTCAGCATCCAAAGAATACACAGAAATCAGGGTGCTGAAATCAGGGTGCTGAAATCAGTCGTTTTTGATAGAAACTTCACTTTGTGTGATGTCGGAGGTCAAGTCCGCCAACAATAGTCGCCGCTCAACTCCATCGTAAATCATGGAGTTGGGTTTAGTCAGCTAGGCATAAGCTTCAGAAAGTAGTATTTGGGTCGTTCCACCAAAAGAGTCCCTTTTGCATCCCTTTGATATTTTAAGTAGAAGTTGTGCACCAATAATGAATTTTAAAAGCCTGTTATATTAAATGAAGTGCCCTATTAATATAGACCACATGGATAAATCAATATATCAGACTTGCTAAAGTCCCAAAATTCAGCATTTTGACATGTCCCTGTGCACCCTCTGTGACCCACTTAACCCCAACATTTCTCCAAGTTTGTACCATCATTGTAAAACCCAAGTTATGCTCCTGCTTTGAAAAAGTCATTTCTGAAGATTATTATTTATTTCATGTAATTGGTGATTAGTTTACATTTGTCCCTTATTTTAAGGTCAACCGTGTTACGTGAACTGAGCTCTCATTAATATGGTGAAACTATTTATTTTTAAAGAAACAATGAACTAATAGTCAAACCATAGTGTGAAAGCAGGTGAGCTGATTCTACTCTTTTTTTTTGGCATTTTCTGGTGTTTTGTGGTGTAAAACTGAGAGGGTTGAGCAGGCACGTGCTCAGATAGAGCTCTACCTGTACAGAGCACATGCCCCTTTTCCCTTCCAGTCTCTAAAGTGCCCTTTTGTTTTGGGTAAAATAAAATGTACAGTTTTTGTCATTGTTGTTCTGAATCCATTGCCCCCAAGTCCTCATTAAATCTACATTAAATATGTTTTATTTAATTAACCATTAAGATGCCATCTATTGTTTTTATGTAACTAAATAATACAAGTCATAATTGCTCAACAAGTCTGTGACCATAGTTGTCAAATATATATATTTTTTTGGTGCCCTTTTTACAGTTTCAGCACCTGCCCCCCAAAAGGTCTGTGCATGGCCCTGGGGTCGGGTATAACACGTCAACCCAGTTACCCATAGATAGACATGCTAGAATGTTTTAACAATAAAATGTTCTGTGAGAAGCTTGCATTCAATTGCCACTCCCTGTTGCACACAACAAGCTTCCAAACCCCTGTCACAGGGGGATTTATGTTAGATTTTTAGATGAAATCAAGACTGTGAGGTCAAACCTATTATTTTAGTTGGTCCTTAACAGGTACTTACTGTAGTAGAAATAAATTTAAAAAACTCATAAAATTGGAAAACGTGTTTTTTTATGAAGTTGAACAAAGTTATTTTTGGGGAACAAGTTACACTTCACAAAAGGCACCAAATTGGTAGCGTGACCTGTTTAAACAGTAGGCTATAGAGTTGGGGATATTGGAACAAACTCCTTAAATTATTAAACTGTTGATATTTGGAGACATGCATGCAAAAGTATGAAGTATAATCATTATGAAGCCAATGTTAGAATTTGTCTTACCATTTATTCTGTCCTTGTCCTTAAACCGTCTGCCTTGTCAACCTCACCGCCCTAGGACCTTACAAGCGTTCAGTCTATAGGCAGATACCAACCAAAGCATCTTTGAATCATGTAGATAACTGAATTCCTCAAGTTTCAAGTCCTAGCTAGGGTACCATCCTGTAGAAAAATGTTTTACCTCCTGCTCGGTAGGGCATCCTCATCCAGAATAACAATGTAAAAGTATTTCAAACACCCGTTAATGTTGTCGCTGAGTTCTCGAGTCGATACATTGTAACTGGCAATGCACCTATACGCCCTGTCTGTTCAATATTCCGTCCGAGCTGTACAAAAAGCGTCTATGATGATGTGCATTACGCATAGACCCTCCTCCTTATCTGAATAGTAATAGCCTAGTGGTGATGCCCCGGTCAGCAGTGACGTACCCATCATAGACAGCAGTGCTGTGGCCAATCCCGTGCGTAAACACGTGTGCGGGCGGCAACATGGTTTAATCCACGTGAGGAGGTATACTGAAAGTAGGCGGGATTTAGGCTAAAATCAGAGCGAAGTGTAGGGGAGCGCATGTGTCTGCCTCAGACGCGCGCGCGCACACACACACAGCGCTATAACACAGTTTAAAAAAAAGACACGTAGTCACACACACACACACACACACACACATGGGCAGTAGGCTATTCATAGATACGTTACCAAATGACAATGAGCAAGGCATATATTTTTTACGTATTCATGTAGCTCACACTAGGCTCAATACCATTCATGTAGGGACGGCACCATGTTGCATTTGAGATTCAACTGAACTAAGAGTTTATGAATGAGACATCGTCATAATCCTGTCGGGTATTTTCTCAGGTGTGCTGTGAAGCAGCTACAGCGAGACCCACGTGGACGAGAGACCACAGATTTGAGTTTTGCTAGGGTGCGAACGGTATGAACGTGTGCGGCAACATGTGAAAGCATTTCAGAGGCGTGGCCACGCTCCTCGAGCGCACATGTTCCACGCGGTGAGTGCGTAAAAGCACCAGGGTGGCTCGTGTGTCTCGGGGATGTGGTCATACACATTCGCTGAAAACCACTCCAGAGACTGAGTACAATTTCATTACTCTGTTACATTATTCGTTAATGAACAACATATGCAAGGACATGGTAGTTATGTTTACACAATAAAGACTACATATATTATGAGCAATCATTGCCAAGTTGATATCATTCATTCTGATAAATTAATTATTGTCATTAATTCTGATTCTTGCTCTGTGTGAATAAATATGTGTGTGTGTGTGTGTGTGTGTGTGTGTGTGTGTGTGTGTGTGTGTTAGGAGATTGAATAATATGTTGACAGTAGTGATACAGTAAATAATTTTGTTGAATTTTGTTCACACAATCCTGGCAGGTCAGGAATGTATCAGTATCCTTGTTGCCGTCTACTACCGTTGTGCTCTATAGCAAGGCACTTAACCGTTTAAACAGCTCCATTGGTGCCATTTGCTTCCCTGCCCCGACGTTTCCTACATTGTGACAGAAGTGGGATGGCGGAAGTGGGGCAATTGGAGTGCAGGGTCCGGACATTTGAGGGGACTGAGTAGTCAAAGCACGCGGACGTGACTTCCTGTTTGGAGGAGGCAGTGTAGCAATCCTCCCCGTGTCCTCATTAAGGACATTTCTCTCTAACAGGACAGATCAGGGGACATTTCTCTCTAACGTGTCCTCTCGCAGTAAAAAACAGAGCAGCAAAATGCTTATGTTCCTAGTTATATATCAACTAATGCAGTAAATGTCAATAAACACACTAATAAAAAAGACAAGAAAAAATAAAACATTTAGGACAGCAGTAGATATAGAAATAGCATGGAAACATTATTAAAGTGACCCGTGTTCAATTACTATGGACACAGAGCTGCAGACCCTATGTTGCAGGGTAGAGTACCCAGTGGTAGCCGGCTGGTGACAGGGGCAGAGTAGGGTACTGGGCAGATGGCAGGGCACTAGGCAGAGGCAGTCTAGTGGTGGCTGTTGAACAGTCTGATGGTCTGGTGATAGAAGCTGTTTATCAGTCCGTCTGTCCCAGCTTTGATGCACCTGTACTGTCTCCGTCTTCTAAATGGTAGTGGGGTGAACAGACCATGGCTCGGGTGGCCAATCCAAATTTCTTCAGCCTCAGAGGTTGAAGAGCTGCTGTTGCCCCTCCTTCACCACACTGTCGGTGTGAAGGGACTCATCTCACATGTACGGTTGAAGTCAGAAGTTTACATACACCTTAGTCAAATACATTTAAACTCAGTTTTTCACAATACCTGACATTTAATCCAATCAGAAATTCCCTGTTTTAGGAATGAGTTATGATCACCACTTTATTTTAAGAATGTGAAATGTCAGAATGATAATATCACTTTTGTATATTATCTACCTGACTTGCTTTGGAAATGTTAACACATGTTTTCCATGCTAATAGAGCCCCTTGATTGGAATTGAAAGTAGAGAGAATGATTTATTTCAGCTTTTATTTCTTTCACCACATTCCCAGTGGGTCAGAAGTTTACATACACTCAATTAGTATTTGGTAGCATGGCCTTTAAATTGTTTAACTTGGGTCAAACGTTTCGGGAAGCTTTCCACAAGCTACCCACAATAAGTTGGGTGAATTTTGGCCCATTCTTCCTGACAGAGCTGGTGTAACCGAGTCAGGTTTGTAGGCACACGCTTTTTAAGTTCTGCCCACAAATTTTCTATGGGATTGAGGTCAGGGCTTTGTGATGGCCACTCCCATACCTTGACTTTGATGTCCTTAAGCCATTTTGCCACAACTTTGTTAGTATGCTTGGGGTCATTGTCCATTTGGAAGACCCATTTGCGACCAAACTTTAACTTCCTGACTGATGTCTTGAGATGCTGCTTCAATATATCCACATCATTTCCCTTCCTCATGATGCCATCTATTTTGTGAAGTGCACCAGTCCCTCCTGCAGCAAAGCACCCCCACAACATGATGCTGCCACCCCCGTGCTTCACAGTTGGGATGGTGTTCTTCAGCTTGCAAGCTTCCCACTTTTTCTTCCAAACATAATGATGGTCATTATGGCCAAACAGTTCTATTTTTGTATCATCAGACCAGAGGACATTTCTCCAGAAAGTATGATCTTTGCCCCCATGTGCAGTTGCAAACCGCAGTCTGGCTTTTTTATGGCGGTTTTGGAGCAATGGCTTCTTCCTTGCTGAGCGGCCTTTCAGGTTATGTCGATATAGGACTCGTTTTACTGTAGATATAGATACTTTTGTACCTGTTTCCTCCAGCATCTTCCAAGGTCCTTTGCTGTTGTTCTGGGATTGATTTGCACTTTTCGCACCAAAGTGTGTTCTTCTCTAGGAGACAGAACGCGTCTCCTTCCTGAGCGGTATGACGGCTGTGTGGGCCCATGGTGTTTATACTTGCGTATAGTTGTTTGTACAGATGAACGTGTTACCTTCAGGCGTTTTGAAATTGCCCCCAAGGATGAACCAGACTTGTGGAGGTCTACAAATTTTCCCATGATGTCAAGCAAAGAGGCACTGAGTTTGAAGGTAGGCCTTGAAATACATCCACAGGAACACCTCCAATTGACTCAAATGATGTCAATTAGCCTATCAGTGCTTCTAAAGCCATGACATCATTTTCTGGAATTTTCAAAGCTGTTTAAAGGCACAGTCAACTTAGTGTATGTAAACTTCTGACCCACTGGCAAATTACAAGTTAAACAATCTGTCTGTAAACAATTGTTTGATAAATGACTTGTGTCATGCACAAAGTAGATGTCCTAACCGACTTGCCAAAACTATAGTTTGTTAACAAGAAATGTGTGGAGTGGTTGAAAAACGAGTTTTAATGACTACAACCTAAGTGTATGTAAACTTCCAACTTCAACTGTATATACTGTAGTCTATACTATTCTACTGTATCTTTGTCACTTAATAATGTTTACATATCTGGCATTACTCATCTCATATGTATATACTGTTTTCTATACTATTCTACGGTATCTCATTCACTTAATGTTTACATATCTGGCATTACTCATCTCATATGTACAGTATATACTGTATTCTATACTATTCTACTGTACCTTAGTCTGTTCTACTCTGACATTGCTCGTCCATATGTATATAGTCTCAATTCATTCCTGCTTAGATTTGTGTGTATTGGGTATATGTTGTGTAATTTGTTAGATATTACTTGTTAGATATTACTACACTGTTGGAGCTAGAAGCACAAGCATTTCGCTACACCCACAGTAACATCTGCTAATCACATGTATGTGACCAATAATTTTTGATTTGAGGTCCTTAGTGATGTGCCCGATGAGGAACTTGAAGCTTTTGACCCTGTCCACTAAGGCCCCGTCGATTTGGTGTGGGTGTGCTCTCTCTGCTGTTTCCTGTAGTCCATGATCAGCTCCTTCGTTTTATTGATGTTGAGGGAGAGGTTATTTTCCTGGCACCACTTTCCCAAAGCACTCACCTCCTCCCTGTAGGCTCGTCATTGTTGGTAATCAGGCCTAACACTGTACTGTCTTCGGTAAACTTGGTGATTGAGTTGGAGACGTGTGAGACCATACAGTCATGGGTGAACAGGGAGTACAGGAAGGGGTTAAGCACGTATCCCTGTTGGGCCCCCATGTTGAGGATCAGTGTGGTAGAGGTGTTGTTGCCTACCTTCAGCACCTGGGGTCGGCCTGCCAGGAAGTCTGGGGGCCTCATTTATCAATATTGTGTAAAAACTATAACTTACGAACGGAATTTAGAATGTTCTTATGCATAGAAAAAGTGTTATTTATCAAACAATCCTACCATCATTACACTGGTAGGAGATCACCATTGATACATACTAATTGTTCTCAGCCTTAGTGCTCGTGCATGACCTTAGCTATTTTAATTTGAAACCATATAGGGTCAAATTCATCCCTTTACAGCCCATGGGGAATATAGAACACTTCAAAAAGGAAGTCCTGCAGACTCTAGTTTGGTCTTATCTTGATTATTGTCCTGTGGTCATGTGGTCCAGTGCTGCAAAGAAAGACCTAGTTAAGCTGCAGCTGTTCCAGATCAGAGCAGCACGTCTTGCTCGTCATTGTAATCAGAAGCCTAATGTAAATTCTATCCATGCCAGTCTCTTTTGGCTAAGAGTTGAGGAGAGACTGACTGCATCACTTCTTCATTTTATAAGAAACATTGTGTTGAAAATTACAAATTGTTTCCATAGTCAACTTACACACAGCTCTGACACACACACTTACCCCAGCAGACATGCCACCAGGAATCTTTTCACAGTCCCCAAATCCAGAACAAATTCAAGAAAGAGTACAGTACTATATAGAACCACTATTGCATGGAATTCCTTTCCCATCTCATATTGCTCAAATGAACAGCAAATCTGGTTTTAAAAAACAGATAAAGCAACAGCTCATGGCGCAACGCCTCTCCCCTATTTGACCTAGATATTTTGGGTGTACAGTATGTGTTGATATGTAGGCTGTGTGGGTCATTTTAAAATGTATGTAATTCTGTCCTTGAGCTGTTCTTGTCTATTACTGTTCTGTATTATGTCATGTTTTCTCCAGGAAGAGAAGCTGCCTCTTTCACAACAGCTAATGGGGTCCTAATAATATACCAAATACCAAAAGTGCTCATTACCAAAAACCCCAGGGTGGATAGCACTTGGATGTGCACCTAAATTACATGTGTTTGCCTTCTTAAAGTAGGTTTTAAGTCCTCGCAAATATTATGAGATTGGTTTTGAGAAACAATATCTGAGGAGCCAATCTGTACTTTCTGCAAAAAAAAGTCCCACCTATAAAAAAAACAAACCTGTCTCTAAAACCGCGCTCTCTGCTAAATGAAGCATGCCAAATCTTCCAATAGACCAAGATCAACCATCTCTCATTCAATTTCCCATCATCTCAGTTTTTTATAATATGTCTACACTTTCCTACAGGTCTCTAATTTAACAGATTACTGTATTTTATGTGGATTATTATTGTAACAAATGCACCAATGTGGTCAAATTATATGATATCGTCTGTCAAGATAGGTTGCTGGAATTCACAATTGAAATACAATGAAATCGAAAAATGATTGAATTATTTATTTCACATTTTGTTATGTTACATCCTTACTCTAAAATGGATTCAATTGTTTTTCCCCTCATCAATCTACACACAATATCCTATAATAACAAAGCAAAAACAGGATTTTAGATTTTTTTTGCAAATGCATTAAATATAAAAACTGAAATATAAGTATTCAGACCCTTTAGTCAGTACTTTGTTGAAGCACCTTTGGCAGTGATTACAGCCTCGAGTCTTCTTGGGTGTGATGCTACAAGCTTGGCACACCTGTATGTGGGGAGTTTCTCTCAATCTTCTCTGCAACTGGAGCTATTTTAGGTCTCTCTAGAGATATTCGATTGGGTTCAAGTCGGGGCTCTGGCTTGGC
Source organism: Oncorhynchus mykiss (assembly GCF_013265735.2). NCBI lineage: Eukaryota > Metazoa > Chordata > Actinopteri > Salmoniformes > Salmonidae > Oncorhynchus > Oncorhynchus mykiss. The sequence continues at coordinate 36,469,562 of NC_048593.1, forward strand.
CACTCAAGGACATTCAGAGACTTGTCCTAAAGTTACATCTGCGTTGTCTTGGCTGTGTGCTTGGGGTCATTGTCGTGTTGGAAGGTGAACCTTCGCCCCAGTCTGAGGTCCTGAGTGCTCTGGAGTAGGTTTTCATCAAGGATCTCGCTGTACTTTTCCATGTTCATCTTCCCCCAATCCTGACTAGTCTCACAGTCCCTGCCACAGAAAAACATGCCCACAGCATGATGCTGCCACCACGCTTAACTGTAGGGATGATGCCAGGTTTCCTTAAGACGTGACGCTTGGCATTCAGTCCAAAGAGTTCAATCTTGATTTCATCAGACCAGAGAATCTTGTTTCTCATGGTCTGAGAGTCTTTAGTTGCCTTTTGGCAAACTCCAAGCAGGTGGTCATCTGCCTTTTACCGAGGAGTGTCTTCTGTCTGGCCACTCTACCATAAAAGCCTGATTGGTGGAGTGCTGCAGAGATAGTTGTCCTTCTGGAAGTTTCTCCCATCTCCACAGAGGAACTCTGGAGCTCTGTCAGAATGACAATCGAGTTGGTGGTCACCTCCCTGACCAAGGCACTTCTTCCCCGATTGCTCAGTATGGCCAGGCGGCCAGCTCTAGGAAGAGTCTTGGTGGTTCCAAACTTCTTTCATTTAACAATGATGGAGGCCACTGTGTTCTTGGGGACCTTCAATGTTGCAGAAATGTTTTGGTACCCTTCCCCAGATCTGTACTTCGGCACAATCCTGTCTTGGCACTCTACATACTGTACCTTGACATCATCGCTTGGTTTTTGCTCTAACATGCACTGTCAACTGTGAGACCTTATATAGACAGGTGTGTGCCTTTCCAAATCATGTCCAATCAATTGAATTTGCCACAGGTGGACTCCAATCAAGTTGTAGAAACATCTCAAGGATGATAAATGGAAATAGGATGCACTTGAATTCAATTTTGAGTCTCATAGCAAAGGGTCTGAATACTTATGTAAATAAGGTATTTTTTTTATTTTTATGTTGAATAAATTAGCAAATATTTCTAAAAACCTGTTTTTGCTTTGTGATTATGGGGTATTATGTGTAGATTAATGAGGGGGGGGGGGGATATTTAATCTATTTTAGAATACGGCTGTAATGTAACAAAATGTGAAAAAAGTCAAGGGGTCTGAATACTTTCCAAATGCACTGTATTTTTCCCATTCACTAGACCTCGCTTGACAAGCAGTTGCCTTATTCCACCACATGGCACACTCTCAAGAAAACATTCATATTGATAAATCTTACACTTTGTGTGGAAATGAAACTACTCATGATTTACGCACAGATTTGTGCCTACGCATGACTGATAAAACGAGGCCCCTGGTCCCAGTTGCACAGGGAGGGATTCAGACCCAGGACCCAGAGCTTAGTGATGAGCTTGGAGGGCACTATGGTGTTGAAGGCTAAGCTGTAGTCGATGAACAACATTCTTACATACAGTACCAGTCAAAAGTTTGGGCACCTACTCATTTAAGGGTTCTACATTGTAGAATAGTAGTGAAGACATCAAAACTATGAAATAACACACATGGAATCATGTAGTAACCAGAAAAGTGCTAAACAAATCAAAATATATTTAATACGAGATTCTTCAAAGTAGCCACCCTTTGCCTTGACTACAGCTTTGCACACACTTGGCATTCTCTCAACCAGCTTCATGAGTTAGTCACCTGGAATACATTTGAAATAACAGGTGTGCCTTGTTAAAAGTTAATTTGTGGAATTTCTTTCCTTGATACATATGAGCCAATCAGTTGTGTTGTGACAAGGTAGGGGGTATACAGAAAATAGCCCTATTTGGTAAAAGACCAAGCTCATATTATGGCAAGAACAGCTTAAATAAGCAAAGAGAAACAACAGCCCATCATTACTTTAAGACACGAAGGTCAGTCAACCCGGAAAATATCAAGAACTTTGAAAGTTTCAAGCGCAGAAACCATCAAGCGCTATGATGAAACTGGCTCTCATGAGGACCGCCACAAGAAAGGAAGACCCAGAGCTACCTCTGCTGCAGAGAATAAGTTCATTAGAGAGTTACCAGCCTCAGAAATTGCGGCACAAATAAATGCTCCACAGAGTTCAAGTAACAGAAATATCTCAACATCAATTGTTCAGAGGAGACTGCGGGAAATCAGACCTTCATGGTCGATTTGCTACAACGAAAACATGACTAAAGGCCACCAATAGGAAGAAAAGACTTGCTTTGGCCAAGAAACACGAGCAATGGACATTAGACGATTATATCTGATGATATAAGATGATGGTCTGATGAGTCCAAATTTTAGATTTTTGGTTCCAACGCCATGTCTTTGTGAGCCACAGAGTAGGTGAACAGATGATCTCTGCATGTGTGGTTCCCACCGTGAAGCATGGAGGAGGTGTGATGTTGTGGGGGTGCTTTGCTGGTGACACTGTCAGTGATTTATTTAGAATTCAAGGCACACTTAACCAGCATGGCTACCACAGCGTTCTGCAGCGATACGCCATCCTATCATTTATTTTTCAACAGGACAATGACCCAACACACCTCCAGGTTGTGTAAGGGCTATTTGACCAAGAAGGAGAGTGATGGAGGGCTGCATCAGATGACCTGGCTTCCACAATCACCCAACCTCAACCCAATTGAGATGGTTTGGGATGAGTTGGACTGCCGAGTGTAGGAAAAGCAGCCAACAAGTGCTCAGCACATGTGGGAACTCCTTCAAGACTGTTGGAAAAGCATTCCAGGTGAAGCTGGTTGAGAGAATGCCAAGCGTGCAAAGCTGTCATCAAGGCAAAGGGTGGCTACTTTGAAGAATCTCAAATATATTTAGGTTGTAACACTTTTTCATTTGTGTTATTTCATAGGTTTTGATGACTTCACAATTTTTCTAAAAGTAGTGAAATAAATAAAAACCCTTGAATGAGTAGGTGTGTCCAAACATTTGACTGGTACTGTAGGTATTTCTCTTGTCCAGGTGGGATAGGGCAACGTGCATCGCAATGGCGATTCTGTCGTCCGTGGATCTGTTGGGGTGGTATGCAAATTGTAGTGGGATTAGGGTGTCAGTTAAGATGGAGGTGATAAAATCTTTGACTAGCCTATTAAAGCACTTCATGATTACATTATAGCATGAATGTGTATATAGGCAATACAGTACAAATGCAAGCATGCACAGACATACAAGCACACAGCTGTCTCACAAAACTGAAATACACACAATTTAAATTGAAATAATATTTCATTGAATTAAACATTTATGAATGTTAAATGAGTAGTAATGTCTTCAAAAGGGGTCAGGGAAACAGTGAGGTGGAAAACAACAGAACTAGACAAAAACAAAAAAACAATAATAGTTAGTCTCAGAAACAATTTCCAAACGGCACACAATGGACACATGACTATCAGGACAGAGAAAAACCTGGATCTCGTTGACCAGTGACTGTCAGCAGTCAGACAGCATACGAAGAGGAGCAGGCGTGATCACTACATTCAACACACACCTGATGTTGTGGCCAGAACGGAGCCCCGTCACTGATCCACTCAACACCACCTGATGTTGTGGCCAGAACGGAGCCCCGTCACTGATCCACTCAACACCACCTGATGTTGTGGCCAGAACGGAGCCCCGTCACTGATCCACTCAACACCACCTGATGTTGTGGCCAGAACGGAGCCCCGTCACTGATCCACTCAACACCACCTGATGTTGTGGCCAGAACGGAGCCCCGTCACTGATCCACTCAACACCACCTGATGTTGTGGCCAGAACGGAGCCCCGTCACTGATCCACTCAACACCACCTGATGTTGTGGCCAGAACGGAGCCCCGTCACTGATCCACTCAACACCACCTGATGTTGTGGCCAGAACGGAGCCCCGTCACTGATCCACTCAACACCACCTGATGTTGTGGCCAGAACAGAGCCCCGTCACTGATCCACTCAACACCACCTGATGTTGTGGCCAGAACGGAGCCCCGTCACTGATCCACTCAACACCACCTGTGCGGACATTTTTGATAGTACAGCAGACGTTTATGACATTTGAAAGAGGAAACGAAGCAACAAAATAACAAAGAATAAAACATACAAATCTCATAATTCGAGTAAAAAGAGGTCTGCTTAAGTAACTAAGTGCTAGTCGACCGTTGTAAATCACATGCCTGGTGCGTCTCGATCAAAGACCAGATGTGTTGAGACAGGTCCTGAATTAAAAACAGGGTTTAAAAATCCGTACCTATACACATTGTACAGTGATTCATTCATACATTTTCTCTGTAGCAACTTTGTGTTCTGTTCACAACGATCCCAGTCAAAAAAAAGCGCAATACTAGTTCATTTCACTGAATTACAGTTAAAGTAGTGCTCCCTCCTGCATCTCTTTTTGGAAATCCAGAGTAGGTTTTTGAGCTCCGAGTCGGAAAAACTCTGTTGTGTGATGTCGCCAATTATTCTACTGATACCAATGCACGTCAAGCTCGCTTACATTTGAGCGCTCACACGACTTCACTGACATACGCACACATACAAACACAAAATGCAGACATTCAGTTTTGGTTGTCCCACCTTTTCTCCAAGCACACAAACACATTGACAGAGAAACAGCTTCATAGTTTACCACGACCGCCTTGCCCCCCTCCAGTAGGACCACTTCAACACTATTGGTAACAGCTAGTTACAGAAAAGAGCACTTGGATAAATCACAGAAATATGACTCCTTATAAACTGTAACAATGAGAGAGAGAGAGAAAACTTTTCTTTCTCATTTGTGAAAACAAGAATCACTTCAGTGTTTTTTTTCTTTTACCCAGCAGTGTGAGTGAGTGGGTTAGCGTGAGAAGGACGAGGGGGTACAGAGAGGGGAAAAGAGGGAGCGACAGACACAGAACGAAAATGAGAGAGCGAGAACAAGAAAGAAAGAAAACTGAGTTTAAGAGATCAGTGTCTCAATTCCATCCAAATCAGAGGAGCAGTAGTGTCCTATAGGATCACCTATAGGTCCTAGTCCTCCCTGTGAGGAGCAGTAGTGTCCTATAGGACAACCTATAGGTACTAGTCCCCCATGTGAGGAGCAGTAGTGTCCTATATGACCACCTATAGGTCCTAGTCCTCCCTGTGAGGAGCAGTAGTGTCCTATAGGACCACCTATAGGTCCTAGTCCTCCCTGTGAGGAGCAGTAGTGTCCTATAGGACCACCTATAGGTCCTAGTCCTCCCTGTGAGGAGCAGTAGTGTCCTATAGGACCACCTATAGGTCCTAGTCCTCCCTGTGAGGAGCAGTAGTGTCCTATAGGACCACCTATAGGTCCTAGTCCTCCCTGTGAGGAGCAGTAGTGTCCTATAGGACCACCTATAGGTCCTAGTCCTCCCTGTGAGGAGCAGTACTGTCCTATAGGTCCTAGTCCTCCCTGTGAGGAGCAGTAGTGTCCTATAGGACCACCTATAGGTCCTAGTCCTCCCTGTGAGGAGCAGTAGTGTCCTATAGGACCACCTATAGGTCCTAGTCCTCCCTGTGAGGAGCAGTAGTGTCCTATAGGACCACCTATAGGTCCTAGTCCTCCCTGTGAGGAGCAGTAGTGTCCTATAGGACCACCTATAGGTCCTAGTCCTCCCTGTGAGGAGCAGTAGTGTCCTATAGGACCACCTATAGGTCCTAGTCCTCCCTGTGAGGAGCAGTAGTGTCCTATAGGACCACCTATAGGTCTTAGTCCTCCCTGTGAGGAGCAGTAGTGTCCTATAGGACCACCTATAGGTCCTAGTCCTCCCTGTGAGGAGCAGTAGTGTCCTATAGGACCACCTATAGGTCCTAGTCCTCCCTGTGAGGAGCAGTAGTGTCCTATAGGACCGCCTATAGGTACTAGTCCCCCATGTGAGGAGCAGTAGTGTCCTATAGGACCGCCTATAGGTCCTAGTCCTCCCTGTGAGGAGCAGTAGTGTCCTATAGGACCACCTATAGGTCCTAGTCCTCCCTGTGAGGAGCAGTAGTGTCCTATAGGACCACCTATAGGTACTAGTCCTCCCTGTGAGGAGCAGTAGTGTCCTATAGGACCACCTATAGGTCCTAGTCCTCCCTGTGAGGAGCAGTAGTGTCCTATAGGACCACCTATAGGTCCTAGTCCTCCCTGTGAGGAGCAGTAGTGTCCTATAGGACCACCTATAGGTCCTAGTCCTCCCTGTGAGGAGCAGTAGTGTCCTATAGGACCACCTATAGGTCCTAGTCCTCCCTGTGAGGAGCAGTAGTGTCCTATAGGACCACCTATAGGTCCTAGTCCTCCCTGTGAGGAGCAGTAGTGTCCTATAGGACCACCTATAGGTCCTAGTCCTCCCTGTGAGGAGCAGTAGTGTCCTATAGGACCACCTATAGGTCCTAGTCCTCCCTGTGAAGAGCAGTAGTGTCCTATAGGACCACCTATAGGTCCTAGTCCTCCCTGTGAGGAGCAGTGGTGTCCTATAGGACCACCTATAGGTCCTAGTCCCCTATGTGAGGAGCAGTAGTGTCCTATAGGACCACCTATAGGTCCTAGTCCTCCCTGTGAGGAGCAGTAGTGTCCTATAGAACCACCTATAGGTCCTAGTCCTCCCTGTGAGGAGCAGTAGTGTCCTATAGGACCACCTATAGGTCCTAGTCCTCCCTGTGAGGAGCAGTAGTGTCCTATAGGACCACCTATAGGTCCTAGTCCTCCCTGTGAGGAGCAGTAGTGTCCTATAGGACCACCTATATGTACTAGTCCTCCCTGTGAGGAGCAGTAGTGTCCTATAGGACCACCTATAGGTACTAGTCCCCCATGTGAGGAGCAGTAGTGTCCTATAGGACCACCTATAGGTCCTAGTCCTCCCTGTGAGGAGCAGTAGTGTCCTATAGGACCACCTATAGGTACTAGTCCCCCATGTGAGGAGCAGTAGTGTCCTATAGGATCACCTATAGGTACTAGTCCTCCCTGTGAGGAGCAGTAGTGTCTGACAGGACCACCTATAGGTACTAGTCCCCCATGTGAGGAGCAGTAGTGTCCTATAGGACCACCTATAGGTCCTAGTCCTCCCTGTGAGGAGCAGTAGTGTCCTATAGGACCACCCTGCCCAACCCTCTTCCTGGAGATCTACTGTCCTGCAGGTTCAGTCCAACCCTAATTTAGCCATTCTGATTCAGCTAGTTAAGGTCTTGTTGAGCAGCTAATTAGTAGAATCAGGTGTGTTAAATTAGGGTTGAACTGAAAACCCACAGGACGGTAGATCTCCAGGAAGAGGGTTGAACTGAAAACCCACAGGACGGTAGATCTCCAGGAAGAGGGTTGAACTGAAAACCCACAGGACGGTAGATCTCCAGGAAGAGGGATGGGCAGCCCTGTACTAGACCTTCCAGTGAGGAGCAGTAGTGTCCTGGATGATATGCTACTGCTGCCGATGTTGACGACGTGAGGTATTGACTGAGGTCCTGTGCAGTTCACAGGCTGCTGTTGTGCGTGACTGTAGTGTAGGCGGGTTTGAGCAGACAAGATGGCTGCAAGACTAGGCACTTAAATCCCCGCTGTGACCAGAGATCCATTGGCCTGTGTGGAGTCTCAAGCTTGCAGTCTTTTTTTTACAAGAAAGTGTGTGTGTGTGTGTGTGTGGATGAGAGTGTGAACTGATGCTCTATGCATATCTTCAGTGTGTATGGTAAAGACGGGGTCACTCTCGTATGCTGGCAGAGTAAGAGAACTGGGGGAAGTGTGCTGGCTGGTTGGGGATGCCACAGTCCAGGTTGGTATCTAGAACACGAAGAAAACACTCAGTCAACATCACCTCTAAAAGCATGCTTGGTGGCATATTGTGTCACACACAGACCAACAGGCACACACATGAACTCACACTTGTCTGGAGGCGTGACGGTGATGGTCTGTGCCGTGAACTCGTCGTCGAAGTAACGTGTATCAGTCTCTGACGTCACCTGAGGCTTGAAGGGCGGAGTCAGCTGAGGAGGGAGAGAGCAAGCAGTGATTGATTGGCAAATGGTCTGCTTGACACTCAGCATCAAGAGGGATTAGGGTGTAAGGCCCTGCGATAGACTAGTGTCCTGTCCAGGGGGCGTACTTGTATTTCAAGCTGCCTCGCGCTACAGAAACAGACTACTTACTTTACTTATTTATGATGCAAGGTCATTCAGGGATCAGTCAGATGGCAGTCGACGTGGAACTAACCCATTGTGATATCTGACTGCAAAAACGGCGGCAGGTAGCCTAGTGGTTAGAGCGTTGGGCCAGTAACCGAAAGGTTGCTGGATCGAATCCCAGAGCTGACAAGGTAAAAGTTCTGCCCCTGAACAAGGCAGTTAACCTCCGGTAGGCCGTCATTGTAAATAAGAATTTGTTCTTAACTGACATGCCTAGTTAAATAATGGTCATACTTATAAAAAAAAAAATCAAAGACCTGGAATGCCACCATTTATTGACTGACTATCAGTAGCGCTAAGCTATCAGCCTCCAGTCACTCACCTTTCTATCTACCACGTCCTGCCAGTTGATGGAGGTGAAGAACTTGTGGGACATCACTTCTTTGGCATCATCCGGTCCTCCCCCTAACCTGTCAATAACACAAATCAGAGGTTGCTTCAAATGGTGCAGTGCTTTTCTGAAGAAGAGCATCTCACGTTTTTTTTTGCCAGAGAGCTCCAAATAGTGATCATTTTGGTCGCATATGCTCCTGAATGTTTTGCTGGAAGACTTGGAATTTTTATTTGGAAACACCAGTGTGCCGAGAAAAAAATTAAAACTGAGCATAAACCTAGGGCTTGTTTCTAGCCTTTAACTAACCTTGTGGGGACACACAATTGATTCCCTAACCCTTTCACTAACCCCAAAACCGAACCCTAACCTTTAACCCCTAACCTTAACTCTAAAAACTTCCTAGAAATAGCCTTTTTCCTTCTGAGGACTTGAGCAAATACCCAGCTAAACACAAATGGGGTCCTCCCTGAGCAGGCCGGTCAAACGGTCACACCTCCCACCCCCCCAAGCACCACGTACCTTTGCTTGGGATCCTTTTTGAGCAGGCCGCTGAGCAGGGCCCTGCCCTCTGGGGCCAGGTTCTTGGGGAATCGGATCTCCTCCATGAGGATGAGCTCAAAAAGCCGCTCGTGGTCTTGGTTGTAGAAGGGCAGCCGACCGCACATCATCTCGTACATGACCACGCCCAGGCCCCACCAGTCCACCGCCCGGCCGTAGTCATTGTCCTCCAGCACCTGGACGGGCGGGGAGGGAGGGAAGGAGCTTTGTTCACAGTGCAGGCCTTAATGCTCAAAATCAGATCGTTTTTTTGTCTGTCTAAACAACAATTTGCAGTTGACCAGATTGGATTTGAGTCACTTTATGGGGTCTTCAAAAGGAATGTTCCAGAGGCAATCGATTGATAAAATTACCATACAGTATGAGGCATCTTTCTACCTAAATACTCACTGCATTAACATAAAACATAAAAACAATGGATTATCAGATTATCAAGCCAACTCATCTTAAAGTAATAAATGGCCCCAATAAAAACAAGTGGTTCTTCCAGCAACACCACATTGAGTCTAAAATGGTCTCTCTCCTTGTCTTACTTCCTGCATTTGTACTGCTACAAAAAGAGAAGACATTTTGCAACTGGAAATTGAAAAAGTTATTCCCTATTAGTTTGTGTTTTCTTACGTATGGTGCTTATTAATGAACACAGCTAAGATTGTATGACAACTGTGTAGCATGTGCTTGTGCCACTAGCCATGCCCAGCAGCGGGCCCTCACCTCCGGCGCCAGGTACTCCGGGGTGCCGCAGAAGGTCTTCATGGTGGCACCGTCCGTGATGCCCTCCTTACACAGCCCAAAGTCTGTGATTTTAACATGTCCATCATTGTCCAGCATTAGATTCTCCAGCTGAGAAGATGCAGCGAGATGGATGTGATATTAGAACAGAGTTTCAAAACATTATTGAGACAGTTCTAACATTATAAAGAGAACGACAGCCAGTTTGAATAGTTGGAGCGGGGAATTTAACCCCAGTCTCCAGTGGGGAGAGGAATGTGTCTAAGTTGGGCGTTTGGCACCATTATTATCACCATTTAGGAAAATCACATGACTGAAGTATGAAGGCAGAATGTGTTTGTCACTCGGTTCAGGAAAACCCAAGTCCTTAGATGAATATGAAAGCAGGATGGGTGACTATGAAAGCAGGACAGAATCTTCACAGTGCCTACCTTCAGGTCCCTGTATACCACGTCACGAGAATGGAGGTACTCCAACGCAGATACGATCTCAGCGCCATAGAAACGGGCCCGGTCTTCCGTGAACACACGATCCCGAGACAGGTGGAAGAAGAGCTAGAGGGAAGAAGAGAGCAAAAGAGAGTGAAAAAAAAAGGGATTGATTTGAGATGTTTTGATATAACACTTACACCATCACAATTTAAAAAAATACCTTTTACAAAATTAGCCAAATCCATTAAAACGGTATAGTATTTAATTGAATGAGAAGGTTCATGTCACCATTTAGATTTTAGTCATTTAGCAGACACTCTTATCCAGAGAGACTTACAGTTAGTGTGTTCATCTTAAAAGGCCAAGTGTAGCAAAAAACATTATTTTACTGTGTTTTATATACATTTCCACACTGAGGTTGAAATAATAATGTAACATTGTCAAAAAGAAGATAATGCCCTTTATGCGTGACATTTCAGCCTGTTTTGGTGGGATGGAATTTTGGCCTTCCATGGTGACGTCACCGGGCAATAAATTAGTTAATAGACCAATTAGAAAGAGCGTTCCAAACTTCTCTGCCAATAACAACTAGTTTTCCCTTCCCCACTCCGACCACTCCCAGACAGTCCCAGCTAAATTTGTGGTTCAGAAATTGCTTCTTTTTGACCATTTTAATTGAAAACACAGTAAGATTCTTAAATTGTTACCCAGAAATGATTTGATATTGAAATAGAAACATCTGCATTGGCCCTTTAAGATAGCTAGATGAGACAACCACATATCACATTCATAGTAACAACCAGCAAAGTCAGTGCTAGTAAGAAAAGACAAGTGCAAAGTAAGATTCACCCTTATCTTAATCCTGGTGACATGAAAGGGTGCACATTTTGGTTTTTGCCATAGCACTGTTTTGCAATAACTGTCTTGTAATAGAGATGTGTCTACTGTTTTGCAAAAAAAGTGTTTATCATTTGCATTTAGTGTGAAAACAATGTGAAATTACAATCTGTTAATTATTGTTTTGGCCATGTGGATCCCAGTGTTCAAGCAATCTAATTGTGTGTGTGCTCATGTGTATCTGTGTGTACATTGGGACACCCACCTCTCCTCCGTTGGCGTATTCCATCACAAAACATAATCGGTCATGAGTCTGGAAAGCGTATTTCAGTGTCTGGAAGGGTGGAAGAAGACAATTGATCAATGTCCTCCTATTAGATCAGATGTTTCTTTATCGTCTGATGTTCACAGGTATTTGCTAAGTACCAGAAAATGTGCTGTGATAAGAAAAGATTAACAACAAAAATATAGAGACATGTCATAGGCTAGGCATGACAAATACAAATTCATGAAAAAGGCAAGACAAAAATGACAGCTTTTACTATCAACAGCCCATCTCCAGTCCTCCGGTCCCCCCAACAGCCCATCTCCAGTCCTCCCAACAGCCCATCTCCAGTCCCCCCAACAGCCCATCTCCAGTCCTCCGGTCCCCCCAACAGCCCATCTCCAGTCCTCCGGTCCCCCCAACAGCCCATCTCCAGTCCCCCCAACAGCCCATCTCCAGTCCCCCCAACAGCCCATCTCCAGTCCCCCCAACAGCCCATCTCCAGTCCCCCCAACAGCCCATCTCCAGTCCCCCCAACAGCCCATCTCCGGTCCCCCCAACAACCCAACTCCAGTCCTCCGGTCCCCCCAACAGCCCATCTCCAGTCCCCCCAACAGCCCATCTCCAGTCCCCCCAACAGCCCATCTCCAGTCCCCCCAACAACCCATCTCCAGTCCCCCCAACAACCCATCTCCAGTCCTCCGGTCCTCCGGTCCCCCCAACAACCCATCTCCAGTCCTCCGGTCCCCCCAATAGTACACATTTCTGTAGTAAACCCGGACAAGCACGCCTGATTTAACTTGTCAACTAATCATCAATGAGATGAATCAGGGGAGTTTGTCCGGGGCTACAACGACAAAGTGTGCCGTTGGGGCTACTGGAGGACTGGAGTTGGGAACCACTGCTCCCCATGACTATACAGTACGTGTGGGGGTTCCGTTCTGGACCAGCACATGTAATGAGGTGAGAGGAACACGGAGCACTCACCGTGAGGAAGGGATGCCGGGTGTTCTGTAACACTCTGCTCTCCGTAACCGTGTGCGCTACCTCGTCCTGGACACACAGATCAGAGGGTCAGCCTTTTACAGCAACACATACATAAGAATCACGGCTCAGTCATTGTCAAATAGATTCCCTCCTTCACAAGTCACCGAAGCCAGGGTATGTTCAGAAGGTATTACTGGAAACACGAGAGAACACAGGACATTCCAAATTTGCGCATTGGCGGCTTCTTGTATGAGATGAAGCCCGGTGATGCAAGTGTTAAGACAACGTTAAGAAACACAACATAATAGAAACAATTTAAATATCCTTTGCTTATAACATAAATATACCACAGCTGTCAGCCAATCAGAATTCAGTGCTCCAACCACCCAGTTTATAAAACAAAATATACCACATACTATGCACAATAAAGAACTATTAAGACTACAGATCAGGCCTAATGGATACGGATCGTCATTCCCCAATAACAAACCGATGGCCAGTAGTCACCACTGTAAAGTGGTATAGGTTAGGCCTATTTCGTTACCTTAGCGATGATGACCTCCTTGCGCAGGATCTTCATGGCGTAATGCATCCCCGTGGCTTTCTCCTTGACCAGGATCACCTTGCCAAACGTGCCCTTCCCAAGCAGCTTCAAGTAGTCAAAGTCACTCATCGTCTGACAACACAGAGACAGAGTTGGACAATCAACTATCTTATCTTGGGTGACCCAGCCCAGCCAAACACATTCACAATGGGAAGGATGGACAGTGGTAGTGATGACGAAGTGTGATACTTTACAAAACAGATCAATCACACACCTGCGCAGGAACAAACCAGGATTCAACCATTGTGGAAGAACAATTAGCATTTATTTGTGTGACTCTTACCTTTACCTTGTAAGCATTTGTATCTGTCATATGCACAGTATATGTTACTGCACACACACTCACTTTAGAGTTGGTCTTGGACATGGCTACACACACACACACACACACACACACACACACACCCCTTTAGAGTTGGTCTTAGACATGGCTACACACACACACTCACTTTAGAGTTGGTCTTGGACAAGGCCACACACACTCACCACTTTAGAGTTGGTCTTGGACATGGCCACCTCCATCTCCTCAATGCTGCTGCTGTCGCTGGGAGAACCAAACAGGTCCATGGGCTCCTCCTCCTCTCGTACCTTCAACCCATTGGCAACCGCCTGGATGGCACGCATCCACCCCTCTCTGACACACACACACACACACAATGTGCAATTACTACATCATAGTGAGCTTGTAGGATTCCTTTGAACCACGAAGAGTTTGTCCGTGACACAGACAGAAACATATCCCTCCCTCCACCTCTGTTGACTACTGTTATTCCTCCTCCCCACTGTCTACCTACCCTTTCTATTGGCCCCTTCTCACACCTCATAATTACCCATATCCCCTCCTCACCTCTCTGCATTGCTTTCTACATGGAAGGTCCTCTCGATGACAGTGGTCCACTGCAGGCAGCGGATAACGAACGTGTTCGGCTTGGGCCGCTCCGTTTTCATCAGCTGGCATTCTGGGACGAAAGAGGAGACAGAGAAGAGGGATCAAGCGTTACAAATGTTTTAATGCCTCAATCCATTGTTTTTACCTCTGTTGTTTCATTTACAAAGTGTGAACTGTGAAGATCCCCAAAGCAACATCCAGGCCTGCAAACACCAAAACACTCCATTTAAGTGTTCTGTACAGAGGTGATGAGAGGACAGCAGGTCCTGCTCTGTAAACCCTGCTACAGAACCAACACTGCACAGAGTCCCCTGTGACATCATCAACAATAGTTTTCACTTTGAGGGACCCTCACCTCCCACTGAGAAATTGTTGAGAGGGGGCAAGCTCTGGTCAGACAGCTCAGGCTTCTCTTTGTAGCCGATGAAGGAGCCGTCACTCTTCAGGATGAAGTAGCGCGGCCTCCAAGTCTTGATGTACTCACCTGCATAGAGAAGCAAGTGGGCTTGAGTACACAGCACCCGAAAACCCTCATAGCCTAGTCTCTGAGGTTAGGCACAATGCACATTATTATGGCAGCTACATAGTTCGGATTAGAATGTGTCGAGACATGTATGGCTTTGTCAGACAATGTTATTGAAATTGTGTTTGAAAGTGATTATATTACATTTGCTGTGAATAATAAGAAACGGAGGGTCCTCACCTCTCTTGTGGAGCCATCCTTCCCTGACTACGCTGGCCTCATTCATAGTGAAGGGTGGAAAGGTTGTGGAAGGGGGTAGAGGTGGGGAATGGGAGGGGTAAAGGGAGGGGGGCCTGGGTAACTGTTGGACTGGTCAGGAGGATGTCAGTGTAAACATTGCCCCACCACCTAGACAAAAAATAAAACAACATGAGAGAATATTAAATGACAGCTAACCTAGATGTGTTTGCAAGACATAGCCTACACAGAGTATGAAGAGATGAGCAGAGATTGACAGTGTTTTGCATCCAAGATGATTTTCCCGGCAAAAAATATTACTGGCACCTAACCTGTCTGGCTAAATGACAAAAAACTAAAACTTTTATGAAACATAGCTTGTATTTGACAATGGGGCAAAACTAGGGGTGTAGTTCTGCCGGGGCGTGGAGGAGTGGCGTGCCTTCACTGTTTTCTATTGGAGAATACACAGAGCTGGTAAAACTATTTCCGGAAAATGTATTCTGATAAATTATACTACCACAAAAATTCCATGAAAAACAATAATGTTGGCATCTTCCCTGTGCTCTCACTGCGGTGGCGACAATGATTAAGAACTATAGGCTACATGTGCGCGATGCGGAGGCCCGTCAGATGCTTGACCACTTTGGCCAATCAAAACTAAGAAAAATAAATCCTAATTCACAGTGGGTCTGCCTTGATGCTCCTAAAACTCCACGGACCACCTCTTGCGCAGTGGAACCCAGAACGATTTGTGACCACTTGGTTATGGTGACACCGTTCTGCTGAGGACATCCAACCAGGTGGCCACCGCAAAGCCCTCTCTGGAAGTTGCTGTAGCCCTGTTTGGGATATCTAGCCTACATTGGATATTGGTTGAGACGCAGGTCCCGTTCTACACTGAACAAGAATAGAAACGCAGAATGTAAAGTGTTGGTCCCATGTTTCATGAGCTGAAATAAAAGATCCCAGTAATGTAACATACGCACAAAAAGCGTATTTATCTCAAATATTTTGCACAAATTTGTTTACATCCATGTTAGTGAGCATTTCTCCTTTCCCAAGATAATCCATCCACCTGACAAGTGTGGCATATCAAGAAGCTGATTAAACGGCATGATCATTACACAGGTGCACCTTGTGCTGGGGACAATAAAAGGCCACTAAAATGTGCAGTTTTGTCACACAACACAATGCCACAGATGTCTCAAGTCGAGGGAGCATGCAATTGGCATGCTGAATTCAGTAATGTCCAGTAGAGCTGTTGCCAGACAATTTAATGTTAATTTCTCTACAATAATTCTCCTCCAACTTCGTTTTAGAGAATTTGGCAGTATGTCCAACCGGCCTCACAACCGCAAACCACGTGTAACCACGCCAGACCAGAACCTCCACATCTGGCTTCTTCACCTGCGGGATCCTCTGAGACGAGCCATCCGGACAGGTGATGAAACTGTGGGTTTGCACAACTGAAGAATTTCTGCACAAACTGTCAGAAACAGTCTCAGGTAAGCTCATCTGCGTGCTCGTCGTCCTCACACGGGTCTTGACCCGACTGCAGTTCAGCGTCGTAACCAACTTCAGTGGGCAAATGCTCACCTTCGATGGCCACTGGCACGCTGGAGAAGTGTGCTCTTCACGGATTAATCCTGGTTTCAACTGTACCGGGCAGATGGCAGACAGCGTGTATGGCATCATGTGAATGAGCTGATGTCAGCGTTGTGAACAGAGTGCCCCACTCTGGGGCGGTGGGGTTATAGTATGGGCAGGCATAAGCTACGGACAACGAACACAATTGCATTTTATCGATAGCAAGTTGAATGCACAGAGATACTGTGACGGATACTGAGGCCCATTGTCGTACCATTCATCCACTGCCATCACCTCATGTTTCAGCATGATAATGCACCATGTCGCAAGGATCTGTACACAATTCCTGGAAGCAGAAAATGTCCCATTTCTTACATGGCCTGCATACTCACCAGACATGTCACCCATTGAGCATGTTTAGGATGCTCTGGATGAACACGTACGAAAGCGTGTTCCAGTTCCCACCAATATCCCATAACTTCCCACAGTCATTGAAGAGGAGTGGGACAACATGCCACAGGCCACAATCAACAGCCTGATCAACTCTACGTGAAGGAGATGTGTTGCGCTGCCTGAGGCAAATGGTGGTCACACCAGATACTGACAGGTTCTGATCCACTCCCCTACATTTTTTTTGATAGTTCACCTCTGTTTTCTTTTATTCTGGAATAGGGTATACTGTAACCATGTGTTTAAGCTAGTCAAATCAAAGTGTTTCCAATACAAAGCTACACAATACAATGAAATGCCTACTTGCAATGAAGCTCTCCTTGCAAACAGTGCAATGATATCAAGCAATATGTATTTATATTAGGATATAGCCTACAAATAGCTATACCACTCAGTCGTAGGCCTATTAGGCTATAAGCCTACTACAAATGATAATTCCTGAACTGGCCGGATGGCAGAGCTGTCCTTCAGCATCACAAGTTGGTTCAACTTCTTTAACATCATTGAACGATCCAGGCACTGTCCTTTCAGCACCATTGCAGGGCGCTCATCTTATCAAGATCAGTTGCCTATGGCTAATAGTCATACTCATCACTTATTATTATTACAAATACAAAATGTACTTGTCAAAATGCTGCTCATTTAGTAAAGTTAGATCAAAGCCGAAGCAATGTCTTGCAAGATCACAATTTTTAATTTGCATTTTACATAACAGAACCAAATATAAAACCATAGCACAGTAGGCCTATAAAGTTACCGTTACACCAAAAACACCTACTGTAATTTATAACGAGCTTTTAGGATGGTTAGTTGAAGCTGAATAGTTAACAAAAAAAAATAGTATGGGCCAAAGCAGAACCCACCACTAGGCAGGATATATGCATTGATTGAAACAAAATACAAGAAAGGCTAATAGTTTGTTAACACCATCTGCTCTAATTCTCTCTCGAAACAGTCATTCAAGAATATCTAAATGCATATTCCCGGTAAAACGTGAATAATTATAATTCAAGATTGACAGTGATGATGGCATATTTGAGGCCTATGCCTAACTTGGTGTTTGAGGATATTAAAAAACTGAAATGTTTTTGAGACAATGTATGTGGGCATAGGCAGACGTTGCAATTGAAGGATGCATTGTTTATAATGATAGGCTATTCAATTGTTTACATCTGTCGGTACAAACTTTGATAGAGGAAAATATTACGTAAATGTTTTAAACGCGCTCCCTCACCTAAAAAAAGCACTAAGCACTATACCACTGGGCAAGACTTGTGCTGCAAGAACACATAATTCTCCTTTAAAAACAACTGGGAACTCGTTAATCTCCGACCTCAGTGCGTTCAAGACAACTGGGAACTCGTTAATCTCCGACTTCAGTGCATTCAAGACAACAGGGAACTCGGAAAAACGAGCCCCGACTGGGAAAAATATTTTTCTAAATGTCTTCCAACTCGGAATTCCAACTCGGGAACTAGGGACTCTTTCTATAGCTCTGACTTTCCGACCTGAAGATCAATGACTTCATGACTTGACCTCGTATTTTTCCGAGTTCCCAGTTGTCTTGAAAGCACCAA
Source organism: Oncorhynchus mykiss (assembly GCF_013265735.2). NCBI lineage: Eukaryota > Metazoa > Chordata > Actinopteri > Salmoniformes > Salmonidae > Oncorhynchus > Oncorhynchus mykiss. The sequence continues at coordinate 36,487,673 of NC_048593.1, forward strand.
TGGATCAGAGAAACGTGCCAGTGGGTACCAGCAAGCACACCAGCACAGCGGGATCAAGTGTTGCAATGCAACGGGTGTCCAGGGGCGCAAACGACATCGATTTGGCCAGCTAGGTAGGCGCCTGGCAGACACGCAAATCAGCTGTCAAAACTATAGCTAACTAAAACCTGTTTTGCTTGAGAGCTAGCTAGCTAGCTACTCAGGACAGGCTGAAACTTGATATTATATATATATGTGACGTTATATATACACACATACAGATATCTGGAGCGCAATGACTAATCAATAACTGCTATTTTGTTGACAATCGATGTGTAATGGATCGACGATGGTGCATCTGACTGTAGCAAGCTATAATAAGAATAGCAAATTAAATTCACTTAAATAGATAGGGTTAAATTGAAATGGCACAAACGGTCTGAATGTTGGATAGCCGCTTCTATCTCGACCTAGCTAGATCAGCTAATCACGTTTTTGGTAAACAGCTCACACGACACTAACTTTAGTATCATCATCATAGCAGCTAGCTAACGCTAGCTAGTTGGCAATCTGTTAGCTGGCAAGTCCAGCTTCAACTCTGAACAGGGACCGACAACAACACCTGTCACTTTTCTACCAGCAACTGAAACTTGAACGTACACGTGTAACGTCTTACAACTTCACTTCCCCATTTACTCTTTATCTTTATCAAGTTATCCTATATTGTAAACAAACATAAGAAACCTCTACTATAACATTTGACGTTAGCTAGCTAGCTACGCTAGGTTCCATTTGCTCCCCGCCATGGCCTCTTGAGAATAAGTAGACACCGATGAACCTCGTCTGTTCATCGAGTACGATATGGGAATGGCCCACCGACTAACTATCTCTGTGCAACAAGGACGTCTCAGGATGGTTGTTTTCAGCAAGTTATCGATCCTGCACCTTTTATCCCTGTGTAGCTAACGTTAGCTAGTTACGTTACCTGAGTTTCGCCTGCTTGCTGCAGTGGTGTGTTTGCGAAGTGGGTGCACTAGTATGAGCCGTAAAAAATATATACATGCGTATTTATACGCTGTTTTCTCACTTAGCCCCACGTTGTTCTTGTTTATTTGATAGACTCAACCCAGTACAGATACAATCTTTGTTACAGGCCATCCAAGAAGGAATCCCAAACAGGCAACAACAACAAAACAAAAAAATACGTAGTTGGGACACGTTGTGCGTCAGCCCGAGCAGATGTCCCCCTGTGTCTGGGCCCGTGACGAAACGGCCTTGCTATACGGGATCCTTGGGACGTCCCTACCCCCCCATTTAAATTTAAATTTAAAATGGTTATAAAATCAAATCTTATTTGTCACATACACATGTTTAGCAGATGTTAATGCGAGTGTAGCGAAATGCTTGTGCTTCTAGTTCCGACAATGCAGTAATATCTAACAATTTAACAACTATCTTATACACACAAGTGTAAAGGAATGAATAAGAATATGTACATAAAAAATATATGAATGAGCGATGGTCGAACGGCATAGGCAAGATGCAGTAGATGGTATAGAGTACAGTATATACATATGAGATGAGTAATGTAGGGTATGTAAAAATTATATAAAGTGGCTAGTGATACATTTATTACATTACATATTACATTTTTCATTATTAATGGGGCTACAGTTGAGTCAGTGTGTTGGCAGCAGCCACTCAATGTTAGTGATGGGTGTTTAACAGTCTGATGGCCTTGAGAAAGAAGCTGTTTTTCAGTCTCTCGTTCCCCACTTTGATGCACCTGTACTGACCTCGCCTTCTGGATGATAGCAGGGTGAACAGGAAGTGGCTCGGGTGGTTGTTGTCCTTGATGATCTTTTTGGCCTTCCTGTGACATCGGGTGGTGTAGGTGTCATGGAGGGCAGGTAGTTTGCTCCCGGTGATGCGTTGTGCAGACCTCACTACCCTCTGGAGAGCCTTACGGTTGTGGGCGGAGCAGTTGCCGTACCAGGCGGTGATACTGCCCGACAGGATGCTCTCGATTGTGCATTTGTAAAAGTTTGTGAGTGTTTTTGGTGACAAGCCAAATATCTTCAGCCTCCTGAGGTTGAAGAGGCGCTGCTGCGCCTTCTTCACCACACCATCTGTGTGGGTGGACCATTTCAGTTTGTCCGTGATGTGTACACCGAGGGACTTAAAACTTTCCACCTTCTCCACTACTGTCCCATCTATGTGGATAGGGGGCTGCTCCCTCTACTGTTTCCTGAAGTCCACGATCATCTCCTTTGTTTTGTTGACATTGAGTGTGAGGTTATTTCCCTGACACCACACTCTGAGGGCCCTCACCTCCTTCCTGTAGGTCGTCTCGTCGTTGTTGGTAATCAGGCCTACCACTTTAGTGTCGTCTGCAAACTTGATGATTGAGTTGGAGGCGTGCATGGCCACGCAGTCATGGGTGAACAGGGAGAACAGGAGAGGGCTGAGAACGCACCCTTGTGGGGCCCCAGTGGTGAGGATCAGCGAGGTGGAGATGCTGTTTCCTACCCTCACCACCTGGGGGCGGCCCGCCAGGAAGTCCAGGACCCAGTTGCACAGGGCGGGGTCGAGACCCAGCGTCTCGAGCTTAATTGACGAGTTTGGAGGGTACTATGGTGTTAAATGCTGAGCTGAAGTCGATGAACAGCATTCTTACATAGGTATTCCTCTTGTCCAGATGGGTTAGGGCAGTGTGCAGTGTGATTGCGATTGCGTCGTCTGTGGACTTATTGGGGTGGTAAGCAAATTGGAGTGGGTCTAGGGTGTCAGGTAGGGTGGAGGTGATATGGTCCTTGACTAGTCTCTCAAAGCACTTCATGATGACGGAAGTGAGTGTTACGGGGCGATAGTCATTTAGCTCAGTTACCGTAGCGTTCTTGGGAACAGGAACAATGGTGGGTCATGGTGGGTATTCGGTCATGTTTCCGGTCACCTTGACCTGATTAAAAGCAGTGGTTCGTGCTTTCAGTTTTGTGCGAATGCTGCCATCAATCCACGGTTTCTGGTTGGGGAAGGATTTAATAGACTCTGTGGGTACAACATCACCGATGCACTTGCTAATAAACTCACTAACCAAATCAGCGTATTCATCAATGTTATTGTCCGACGCTATGTGGAACATATCCCAGTCCACGTGATCGAAGCAATCTTGAAGCGTGGAATCCGATTGGTTGGACCAGCTTTGAACAGACCTGAGCATGGGCGCTTCCTGTTTTAGTTTCTATCTATAGGCTGGGAGCTACAAAATGGAGTCGTGGTCAAATGTTCTGAAAGGAGGGCGGGGGAGGGATTTGTATGTGTCGCGGAAGTTAGAATAACAATGATCCAGGGTTTTGCCAGCTCGGGTCGCACATTTGATATGCTGATAAAATTTAGGGAGTCTTGTTTTCAGATTTTAAATTCTCCAGCTACAAATTGAAATTTGAAATGGTTAAGATAAGGGTTAAGGCAGTGTTTCCCAAACTCGGTCCTTGATTATTAGTGTTGATTGTTAGTGCTAGGGGGAAAAACATGCTCCTCTTGGGGTCCTGAGGTTTGAGTTTGGGAAACCCTGGGTTAAGGTTAGGGTTACGTAATGGTTAGGGTTAAGGGTAGAGGTTGAGTTTGGGGTTAGGATAGGGACGTCCCAAGTCTCTCGGATTGCCCGGGACCGTTTCGCCAGGGTCCAGACATATAGGGGGACAACTGCTCAGGCTGACGCAACTCGTTCACACACATCGTTCACACACATCTCCACCCAGGGAGTCATCCCATACTTCTACAATTTCAAGGAAGACATAGCCTGTCTTCTCTTGAGAGCCAAGTCTGCCTTTGGCGGCCTTTCTCAATACGCAATACGCATGCCAGATCTTACAATGCCTGGATAGTTATAATTTATCCAACCCATTTACCTAAAATATACATTAGCTGAATTTATTACAATTGAGGAAAATTACTTGATAGTTGTGTGTGCGTGTGTGTGTGTGTGCGCGTGCGTGTTCATTTGTGGAAGAGTGGTTGAAGTGATCAAATTCATTTTTGTATCCACCGTCACGTTTATCTGTGTCAAATAATGACAAATGAATTATCAAGCTGGAGAATAATTTTAAACAAATATGTAACATCATTTTATTCATAAAGTCACAAAGTCAGTTAAGAACAATTTTTTATTTACAATGACGGCCTAACAGAAGACAAAAGGCCTCCTGCTTGGACGGGGGCTGGGATTATTAATGAAACTGATCTCAGGCAGAGGTCGACCCTCGCTTTTAATTCGCACCTTTTCCGTGTACCCCAGATAATGAAAGGAGTTCTTCAACAAAAAGTCCACAATTTTCGGCAGTGTTGGCCATTCTATCATTCTGGCGGAGAAAACTGCACACTCGCGCTGGTTGCTAGCTAGCTACGGAAGTTAGCAAGGCAAATGTAAATAAATTGCTTTAATTGGACACAAAAATAAAGTTCTAAAACCAAGAAAACCATTCATAATATACCTCCTCCTTCTCCTGTAATTTGAAAAAAATATTTGAATTGAAAAATGTAAAAATCTATCTATCACTCTTCGCTCTTTATCTCTATCCAACAATGTCACCAAGCTTCTCAGCACATAGAACCACCATAATGCTCAATGGCACTATCCTAATACAACACACTAGGTTCATTCTCTGATCCTAATTCTATGATTAGATGTACAACATGTCAGTTTATACGGCAAAAGCTTTGATTTGTTGGAGGACGTCCTCCGGAAGTGTTCATAATTACCATGTGTGTCTATGGAAGGTGGTGAGGCCTATGAGCCTCCTAGGTTTTGTATTGAAGTCAATGTAGACAGAGGAGGATGGAAGCTAGCTGTCCTCCGGCTACACCATGGTGCTACCCCAGACAGTGCTGTTGAAGTTACTGTAGACCTTCATTGCAAACAGTGTATTTTAATCAATTATTTGGTGATATATGCATATATTTAGTATAGTTTTATCTAAAAAAGGATAACTTATTAAATGTTCCGCAAGCCAACTCTGAATGTGCATTTACTTCCAAAGAATGTGCTGCTCAATGAGGTATAAACTCAAACTCATAAACTTACATTCACTTTCTTTGTTAAAATGGATCTGACTTTAGGCACTCGTGTCAGTTGGCTCTCATTTGATAATTTTAGTCATTTAGCAGACACTCTTATCCAGAGGAACTTACAGTAGTGAGACCAGACATTTTCATACTGGTCCCCTGTGGGAATTAAATGAGCCACACGGGACTCTCCTCTGATAATCGGAGGACCTTATTTATAATCAGCTCCTATTCTATTATAGGTAGAAAAGCTCCAGCAGGCGTACAGCTACATTCGGATGCCCTCCAACTGCCTGCTCACCTGTGGGGAAACATACAAACTCTGCTGTGATTCTACTGAGAAAAATAAGATACAACCTTTGGTACAATAAATGTTTCCATAAATGTCTTAGATCATCATGTATTTGTGAACCCCCATTGAATGTGACATTGATCATACCAAGTTGACACGATAAAATGTTTTTTGAAAATGTGAGCTGTGCTGAATGCTAGTTTGAGCAATTTTGATTGACATTTCAAGGCTCTGGATGGAGTGTTGCTGTTGACTCTACATGTGCTGTGTTTCAGACGGAAATGTTTCGCCGTGACTACGGCCCCAACTACCACCCCACCTTCCAGGTGCTCCTTGGATCAGACACAGAGGATGTGGAGCTACGGCTCCTGAGGAGTGGGGGTGAGGAGGTATGGATGCGTGATGTACCACTAATAGGTAAGTTATTCTTTAACCCCATCCAGCCCCTTAAACACTTTTAGTGACGCTGGTGTAATGACACTAACCAGCATTGCTTACAAATAGGTTGTAAAAAAAAAAAAAAGGTAACAGTTTTGAGCAATATTTTTTACACACGACTGTGAATTTCAAGGAGCTCGCCATTCAAGGAGTTTGCAGGGGTTGGTCTGAAGGGTGATCCATTGAGGGGATTCAATCATGATCATGCTGTCCGGGGTGCCCGGGAGGGTGGAGTTTGCACTGGGTGAAAAATGTTCCGCAACCCAAATTCATCACAGAAAATGTAGTATTTCCGCTGTGACAGAACATAGATTTTTTCGTTATTCCACAAAGTTCTATCCAGCGCTGCAGTGTGTGGGGCACTGTATAACCTGGTGACGTAGCTCACATCAGCTCTACCAAAGTGAGAGAGGTGCTCACTTTGACAGACAGACATAGGCTAGTCTGCACACCGGATATTACATTTGTGGACTAGGCCTAAAAAAAAATGTAGGGGAAGAAGAGTCTCCTGAACTGCCACCGCAGGCCTACACAGCACAGCCATTGGTTAGGCAGCACAACAAAACGTTTTGATCAGCAACAGCAGAGCAGGCCGGGGCTCAGGTTGGAATATCCATTGCAGTGTGTAATGCAGCCTAGTTTTATTCACACCATCCCAGCAGCGCAAAAGACTTGAGAAGGAAGTATATTTTCTTAGAAATATAACTTTGCTCTTTGCTTCTCCGAGCATGCACTTCATATAGCCTAGCCTGTAGCCTATAGATCATGTGAGTGAGACCACAATAAGTAGCAATAGGAGCAATAGATGTTGGGACCCAGGAGAGTCAGAGATGAGGGGTGGCATCAGGCAAACATCGATATTTGCCCAATGCAATTTGACCATGAAGGCCTGATTCACACAGTCTCCTCTGAAGGCCTGATTCACACAGTCTCCTCTGAAGGCCTGATTCACACAGTTGTTGTTGAGATGTGTCTGTTACTTGAACTCTGTGAAGCGTTTATTTGGGAAATGTAGAAAATAGTACAGATAAAGAACAAGGTCTGGTACTGCATATACAATGTAGAAATAGTCAAAATAAAGAAAAACCCTTGAAACCCTGTGTCCAAACTTTTGACTGGAACTGTATATTTAGCCAAATAAGCAACTAATACTAAAATGTCATCAATTACAAATTACATGACTCTCCCCTCGACTAGGTAAAAAAAATAACGAAACTTTCCCCTTGACTGAAATTGAAAAAGCATGACCCTCCTCCATTTTCTTCCAGGTCCCCATTCTGTACATTTCGAACCATCCATTAGGAATTTATACACATTTTTGAAATGTGCCGTTATTCCCCTTTAAGCACTTGGAGTAATGAGTAGGATTCTGTTTTTTTCACATGCAAAAGTGATTGCTTTTGATAAAAAAACGCTTTATCTGCCTTCCCAATGAAAAATAGTTTGAAAACTAACATACACTATATATACAAAAGTATGTTGACAAGCCTTCAAATGAATGAATTTGGCCATTTCAGCCACACCTGTTGCTGACAGGTGTACAAATTCAGCACACAGCCATGCAATCTCCAGAGACAAACATTGGCAGTAGAATGGTATTACTGAAGAGCTCACTGACTTTCAACGTGACAGCGTCATAGCATGCCACCTTTCCACCAAGTCAGTTTGTCAAATTTCTACCCTGTTAGTGGAAACATCTAGGAGCAACAATGGCTCAGCCGCGAAGTGGAAGGCCACACAAGCTCACAGAACGCAACTGCCGATTGCTGAAGCACGTAGCGCGTAAAAATTGCCTGTTCTCGGTTTCAACACTCACTACCGAGTTCCAAACGGCCTCTGGAAGCAACATCAGCACAATCACTATTCCTTGGGAGCTTCATGAAATGGGTTTTAATGGCCGAGCAGCCACACACAAGCCTAAGATCAACATGTGTAATGCCAAGTGTCGGGTGGAGGGGTGTAAAGCTCGCCGCCATTGGCCTCTGGAACAGTGGAAACATGTTCTCTGAAGTGATGAATCACGCTTCACCATCTGGCAGTCCGACGAACAAATCTGGGTTTGGCAGATGCCAGGAGAACCCCATCGAACACCTTTGAGATTAATTGAAACGCTGACTGCGAGCCAGGCCTAATCGCCCAACATCAATGCCTGACCTCACTAATGTTTTTGTAGCTGAATGGAAGCAAGTCCCCTCAGCAATGTTCCAACATCTAGTGGAATGACTTCCCAGAGGAGTGGAGGCTGTTATAGCATCAAAGGAGGGACCAACTCCATATTGATGCCCATGATTTTTGAGATGTTCGATGAGCAGGTGTCCACATACTTTTGGTCATGTAGTGTATTTTATGGAAAAGAGAGAGTGTATGTTTCTGAATTATGTATTATGCTGCCTTGTTGACAATATGACGAGTGGTGAAGATTACTGTTTGATATGAGCAGGGCGCGCCTCCCTCACTGGCTTCGCCTGGTGCAACCCGGGGCAGCTTTATCAAATCCCTTCAGCATGTCATTGCCCCCGCTTTTATTGAGAAGACTTTCACCAGCTACTGAAATGCACCTTTTGTTAAGTAAATCAGGTAATAAATAAGGTGCTATGGAGGCTGGAGTGGGTCTTTTTTAAATACAATTCAAATTTTAGCTTACTCTGATTGTCCGGTATAACTATGAATTTTAAACAAACTTTCCAAGGGAATGTATTATTAAAACAGACTTTGCAGACGTGGGTCTGCTGCAGGTGTTTGGCATGTCACCCACTCTCCTCTACACCTCATGGCAAAATAATAGTCCTCCACATGCCAAGCAAGGGATAACTTGTGGGGACCTTTATTTTGAAAGAGAGGAGGAAGAGGGTCTGCAGCAGACCCACATTTGGAAAGTCTATTTAATAATACTTTCCTGTGGATATAACATTTTTTTTTGAGAATCATAAGGACCAAATGTAACTTAATTCAACATTTTGGCTTGTAGAGGTCATGAGAGTAAACTTCCCAAGCAATTTAACTATACTGAACAAAAATATAAATGTAACTTGCAACCATTTCTTAGATTTTACTGAGTTACAGTTCATATAAAGAAATCAGTCAATTGAAATAAATGAATTAGGCCATAATAGAGAAATTAACATTAAATTCTCTGGCAACAGCTCTGGTGGACATTTCTGCAGTCAGCATGCCAATTGCACACTCCCTCAACTTGAGATGTCTGTGGCATTGTGCTGTGTGACAACTACATATTTTAAAGTGGCCTTTTATTGTCCCCAGCACAAGGTGCTCCTGTGTAATGATCATGTTGTTTAATCAGCTTCTTGATATGCCACCCCTGTCAGGATTATCTTGGCAAAGGAGAAATGCTCACTAACAGGGATGTAAAGAAATTTGTGGCCAAAATAGGGAACATTTCTGTGATTTCTTTTGATTTCAGCTCATGAAACATGGGACCAACAATTTATATGTTGCGTTTATATTTTTGTTTAGTATAAATTGTTTCAGACCGTGAAAACAATTGCTATCACAGTCTGATGAATGAAACCACCAGCCCCTGTACAGTGTGATCGTAATATATAGTGAATTATCTACACGTAAATGTAGAAGATATTTTCCATCTCACACGTTTGGCAAATGTATCTCTTACTTTTCCCTGCCCCCCAGTTGATTGGTGGGCTGGAGGTCAGTGCTGTGGAGCGGCTGCGTTTTGTGCGTCCGAAGTTTGTGGAAAATGTGTCAGAACCTACTATTAAACGCCTCCTAGATGGGCTGCTGCAGAAGAAAGTGGTCAATGACTACGAAAAAGACTACGTGAATGTGACAGCTGAGAGGGCAGACAAGGCACGTGCCATCATCGACATGGTGCTGAAGAAAGGAATTAATGCATGTCTGATTTTAAAAACACTTCTGTGTGAATTTGATCCATTTTTATTCTCAGAACTGTGTTTGAGCTAGAACATTGTTGGAGTATGAGACACCCTGTTAAATATGTTTACATACACTTAGGTTGGAGTCAATTAAACTTGTTTTTCAACCACTCCAAAAATGTATTGTTAATTAACAAACTATAGTTTTGGCAAGTCGGTTAGGACATCTACTTTGTGCAGGACACGAGTAATTTTTCCAAAAATTGTTTACAGACAGATTATTTCACTTATAATTCACTGTATCACAATTTTAGTGGGTCAGAAGTTCACATACACTAAGTTGACTGTGCCTTTAAACAGCTTGGAAAATTCAAGAAAATGATGTCATGGCTTTAGAAGCTTCTGATAGGCTAATTGACATAATTTGAGTCAATTGGAGGTGTACCTGTGGATGTATTTCAAGGCCTACCTTCAAACGCAGTGCCTCTTTGCTTGACATCATGGGAAAATCAAAAGAAATCAGCCAAGACCTCAGAAAAAAAATTGTAGATCTCCACACGTCTGGTTCATCCTTGGGAGCAATTTCCAAATGCCTGAAGGTACCACGTTCATCTGTACAAACAATAGTACGCAAGTATAAACACCATGGGACCACACAGCTGTCATTCCGCTCAGGAAGGAGATGCGTTCTGTCTCCTAGAGATGAAAGTACTTTGGTGCGAAAAGTGCGAATCAATCCCAGAACAACAGCAGAGTCTTATATCGAAATAACCTGAAAAGCCACTCAGCAAGGAAGAAGCCACTGCTCCAAAACCGCCATAAAAAGCCAGACTACGGTTTGCAACTGCACATGGGGACAAAGATCATACTTTCTGGAGAAATGTCCACTGGTCTGATGAAACAAAAATAGAACTGTTTGGCCATAATGATCATCGTTATGTTTGGAGGAAAAAGATGGAGGCTGGCAAACCGAAGAACACCATCCCAACCATGAAGCATGGGGGTGGCAGCATCATGTTGTGGGGGTGCTTTGCTGCAGGAGAGACTGGTGCACTTCACAAAATGGTGAGGCAGGAAAATGATGTGGATATAATGAAGCAACATCTCAAGACATCAGTCAGGAAGTTAAAGCTTGGTCGCAAATGGGTCTATCAAATGGACAATGACCTCAAGCACACTTCCAAAGTTGTGGCAAAATGGCTTAAGGACAACAATGTCACGGTATTGGAGTAGCCATCACAAAGCCCTGACCTCATCCTATAGAAAATTGCTGGGCAGACCTGAAAAAGCGTTTGCGAGCATGGAGTCCTACAAACCTGACTCGTTTACACCAGCTCTGTCAGGAGGAATGGGCCAAAATTCACCCAACCTATTGTGGGAAGCTTGTGGAAGGCTACCTGAAACGTTTGACCCAAGTTAAACAATTTTAAGGCAATGCTACCAAATGCTAATTGAGTGTATGTAAACTTGTGACCCACTGGGAATGTGAAATAAAAGCTGAAATAAATAATTCTCTCAACTATTATTCTGACATTTCATTCTTAAAATAAAGTGGTGATCCTAACTGACCTAAGACAGGGAATTGTTACTTGGATTAAATGTCTGGAATTGTGAAAAACTGAGTTTAAATGTATTTAGCTAAGGTGTATGTAAACTTCCGACTTCAACTGTAACTGTTTATCAACAATTTGTGCCAAATAGTTTTTTTTTATTAGAAAGAAAAAGTTAATAATTATGATACTCCTCAAATTGTTCTCTCATAATTTGTATAGCTTTATTGCTGTAGGTGAAACAATCTTATATCACTTTTCCACCCTCTGTACCACGCCCTTTTCCTGTTTCTGGCTCCACTTCACCATCTCTCTGATCCCCACGTCCCCATATCGCCTCCCACCATCATCTCTTTTTATTTTCTCTCTTCCATTGTCCTCCCCCTCTCTCCCTCCCATAGTGGTTGTCCAGGTCCATCTCTCTCTGTGATCTCCAGGGCCAGAAGACTCCTGTTCCTGCACCGTGGACCCCACTATCCTGAAGTACAGGAGCTACAGGCTATAGTTTGCGGTGGCTACAACCTACTAAAGGGGTGATGTCTGAGGTGTGACTCTTTTTTAGTTAACCTTTATTTAACTAGGCAAGTCACGTAGGATGTTCCTGATATGTATTCCGTAGTTATATATCTAAAACAAATTAGTTAGCTTCTTATAACATCAATTGAATTAGGCCATGAACGCCTATGACCTTACCACCAACAGTAGATAATAAAATACAACTCAAACTTCATAATTAAAAAGACAACAATGTCCATTTGAAATAGCATTTAATATGACCGACAACTTAAATACTGCATGTATCTAGAACAAACAATAATTATCCCAATAAGCCCACCTGGTAGGTTTGAAAATATGTATTTTATTTCTACCTTGATGTCAGATGTAAAAAGTCCTGACCCTTTTTTAGGCTTGCTATCATTCATTTGACATGAAAGTCTAAATCTGACTGTTTGAATAGCTCTAACTTTTTCAGGGGCTATGTATGAAATGAAAATGTATGTAACTTGAATATAAGACAGATCCAAGGAATTTCCACAAAACCTACACACAGGAATATCTCATTATATTTATCTACAAAGTTTTACAGTGTTCTGTGTCAATTAACTGGTTAGAGCACTCAGAGGAATGAGAAAGCGTTTGATGCAACAACTTTGAAACCATTATAAACATTCTAAAACATTTTAAACCAATATTGATCTAAACATGAAACACATTTAAGAAAACGACTACAGACAAAGGTTAAATCTAAAAAGCCATCGAAAGATCATGGTATTAAAAAATGTGTTCATTTCAGATCTGATTAGTTTTTGCACACATGACAAAAACACACAACCTCATGTAATGGATGACACACTGCTAAGGGATTTAGAAGTACTTGAAATAAATCCATTCATCTAAGCTAGTGTGTGTCTGTAATTTGTTGTGAGGGATCTGGTGTTTGAATCCAGTCCCTCCAGTACCAGTTAGGATTGCAGCTGAAGAGTGAAAGCCATATTTCCTCCATGCTGGTGTAGCCATCTGTCTCTGTCCAGCGCAGTCAGTCTGTGTGGCTCCTATTCCACTGTGAGGGCCATCCTCTGTGCCTCCCCATACCTCTCTCCTAAAGTTGGGATGGGTACCTGGCATTGGGTCCCTGCCGTGAGGACTGGTCCTTTCAAAGCAAACAGCGATCACAGGAGTGATGGGGTAGATTTGTTTGCAAGGTGCAGGCTGAGTTGTACACTCCAATATGGGAACACTAGTGAGCCTGTTAGTCAGAATCAATGATTTATTTCTCCCCGTATAGATAAAAGCAGCAACATTTGTCCATCCGGTAGGTGTTGTGTGCATTTGCTACTGCTTTCCATTTGTCACCAGTCTCCCCTCTTTGTGTGCATGATATCCTTCTTGTAAGTAATCTCTAAACTAAAAAAAAATAGTTTTCTTTTCATATGCAAAAAGTACAAAATATTGATCGTGATAGACCCACAATCTAAATTCCAATACGAAAAACTCAATATATTAAATTAGAATTGGCAACAACAACAAAAAACAACACTTGAGTTTTATTTGAAAAATATATATCGATATGTACAGATCCCAGGTCCCGGGTCAGTCATCACTGAAAAAGAGCAAAAGCAGAGACACACATTCACTAGCAGGCAAATAATATTGTACAATGACACCGTACACTATGTAAGATGACACCGTACACTATGTAAGATGACACTGTACACTATGTAAGATGAAATATAAGTTCTTAAACACCCCTAAAGGAGTCTGAATGGTTCCCATTTGAAACAGTTTGACATTATGACAACATTTCCTGCATACATTATGACAACATTTTGTGCCGTTTTTGTTCTTTATGGTATTCAGCAAGGGTTTTTTCGGCTGTTTGTGCACACCAATGTTTTCTCGAGGCAAGCCAAAGTCGGTAGCCGAAGTCTACGCCCCTTCGCCGGTCATTGGTCAACAGTAGGGATTCTTCGTTTGTTGTCATTCAACGAGACACGACTCGTTTTCATACACATTTTTTCATATAAAAATACTGCACCAAACATCTTAGTTAGATGTAAAATTGAGCGACTAAGATCTCTTCGGCAAAAACGTCAAAATGAATGACAGATTTCTTGAGTTATCTTAGATGAATTCTGACTATTTTGAGGAAGTGTATACTGACTACGGCTTCTCAAGATGGAAAAACAGTACTATTCCCGTAGTTTTTTAAGAGAAGGCCTTTTAAGGGACTAAGCGAGGCACAGATGTTCACTTCCCTTAGCCGAGTTCTGCTAGGAGCAAACCGAACCTAGTATGCAGATACCTTAATACAGCCAAACACCCAAAAAGGGCTTCATAGAAGTAGTGTTGCTGTACAAACCTTATGCCAACATCCAGGTATGGGTAATCCGTCCCGACCCTGGGGACAGAAAAGAAACACATGCCGTATTGCATCGCCAACAGATAAACACAGATGGTCTGTAACAACACAGGGCTAGGAGGAGGGATATCTAACAGCACACAGCAGTCATGCTGTCAAACCATCCATTAAACTAATACCATGTTACAGTGGTTAAAAACAGTGACATCCCAGCTCATGATTCAGTAGCTGACGTAACATCGTAAAACACTGACAACATTTACTTCACATAGGAGGAGCACAACACCGATGTCACAACATTACTTCACATAGGAGGAGCACAACACCGATGTCACAACATTACTTCACATAGGAGGAGCACAACACCGATGTCACAACATTTACTTCACATAGGAGGAGCACAACACCGATGTCACAACATTACTTCACATAGGAGGAGCACAACACCGATGTCACAACATTTACTTCACATAGGAGGAGCACAACACCGATGTCACAACATTACTTCACATAGGAGGAGCACAACACCGATGTCACAACATTACTTCACATAGGAGGAGCACAACACCGATGTCACAACATTACACACTACACCCACGGTGATAAGAGTTTAAACACAGTTTCTGTTCAGCTAGACTACAGGCAGGGACGAGCACATTCAGCACAGTAAAGAACAGGTAGCTCTGCTGCAGTGGTAGACATGCTGGCCCAGGTTATCATGTTTTGAGGATCTGACAATTGTGTTATGCCGCTTACATTAGACTACCTATTAAGAGACCCAGTGTCTTGCTGGTTTGTTGCTGGCTAAGTATGTCTAACTAGGGAGTGAAAGGGGGGGGGGGGGGGCTAAGTATGGCTTCCACTGCATCACAGAAAGCAGGAAGACAGACAGGGGATGGGGTTAATGAGGGGTGGAGGACAGAAAGACAGAAAGCAGAAATACTATACCAAGGGGCAAGGGGCGCCTGAGGGTTGCCCCGCCTCCCCAGGGTGTTCTCTACCCCCATTGGTGCCCTGTCAGCAAGAGCCATTCCGAAAATGTCACTCCTTCATTCAATTGATACAGTACTGTGTATACTGTCTGTCTATAGCCACTTACTCAAGTCCTGACCTCAGTCATACAAACATCTCAGTCATATATAAACATTTCCATTATATAAACATCTCATATACCTATAAACATCTACACTCCAATGAAAACCTAATAATTGTGTTATTTAGAGAAAGAAAGGTTTGCCCTTGAATGAAAAGGCAGTGTTAGAGTGAAGCGTGAGTGGAGAGGAGACAGGGAGAAGTGTCCTACCACAGGACAGGGCTGGTCCAGTCCAGGAGGGCCTTGTTCGCCCTTCTGTCCCTTCAGTCCCTTCTTTCCCAGCATCCCCCTGTCACCCTGAGAGAGAAGTGAGACAAAACAATAAAATATAATAATTAGGGATATTAGAGTTATTCAGTTAACTTAAGTTAACCTTTTGTCATTTTAGTGCATAATAAAAAATATATATATTGCATAGTCTGAAAACATCTAAAATACACTGAAAATATCCAAAATACATAATCTATACAAATAAAAACAACAATGTGATGTCAAAACAAGTTGACATTGATGTTGAAGAAATTGTGCTTCATCAATTTACCTGATTTTGCTAACCGTTACTTTGGAAAAAATCAAGACGTCACTTTTCTTGTAATGATTTTTGTAATTTGAGCAAATTCTGAATTTGCGATTCTTCGTGATTAATCAAAGCAAATCCTGAGATTAACTAGATAAATTGTTTTTCATCATTGGGCAGCCCTAATAATAATAATATATGCAATTTAGCAGACGCTTTTATCCAAAGCGATTTACAGTCAGGGCTGCATACATGTTTTAGGTATGGGTGGTCCAGGGAATCAAATCTACTATCCAAGGGTAGCATGAGCCGTGCTCTACCAACTGAGTTACAGAGGCCCACAGAGGAGTCTCTCATCGAGCATTCATTTCTTCTCCAGATTACACTATAACTAAATAATCCTCCTACTCCTCACCTCGACACCCACCCCAAAACTACGTAACCAGCACTTGCACTTGACCCCCCTTTCTAGCTCTGACTCTACTGATCAAATCAAATCTAATCAAATTGTATTTGTCACATGCACCGAATACAACAGGCCTTACAGTGTGATGCTTACTTACAAGCCCTAACCAACAATGCAGTTAAAAAACAAAATATGAATAAGAAATAAAAGTAACAAATAATTAAAGAGCAGAAGTAAAATAACAATAGCAAGACTATATACAGGGGGGTACCGGTACAGAGTCAATGTGGAGGCTATATACAGGGGGTACCAGTACAGAGTCAATGTGCGGGGACACCGGTTAGTCCAGGTAATATATACATGTGGGTAGAGCTATTAAAGTGACTTATGCATAGATGATAACAGAGTAGCAGTAAAATAACAATAGCCAGGCTATATACAGGGGGTACCAGTCCAGAGTCAATGTGGAGGCTATATACAGGGGGGTACCGGTACAGAGTCAATGTGTGGGGGCACCGGTTAGCTACGTTATTGAGGAAAAATGCTCTTTGCTTGTGATATGTGGATGTCCCACCTAGCTATCTTAAGATGAATGCACTAACTGTAGTGGCTCTGGATAAGAGCTTCTGCTAAATGACTCACATGTAAATGGCTAATGTTAGGTAATAGAAGATGAATAATCACAGCCACAGTAGCCACTGTTATGCCTGATACCCACCTTGTCTCCTCTGCCCCCCCTCTCCCCCTTTTGTCCCATCAGCCCGGGGAAACCCTGAAAGAGGTGGTGGTTAATGAGGTGTCTTTAAGAGACTTTGTTAGTTGTTAGTGCCACAAAAAAAAACACCATTTGGCCCCCATCAGAATACAGTTGAATAGCCTTGTCATAGCTGTTCCACTCCGTATTTAATCATGCTCTTGTGACTGACAGGGTTCAAACCAGCTGTCCTGCATGTCACAAGACCGTGGCATAGAGGGGAACAGAAGGCACATCCCTTATAGACAAAATGTGAACCTTTTTGAACCACCAAATTCATAGGAATAAAATAAATGAAACATGCCATGATGGCTTCAGAGACCGCCAGAAGCTTCTGTTTACCACAGAGACCATTTCATTCTATCTGTACTCCTCTACTTTTCCTGGCTGGCAAAGTACCAGGATGTTGTCTCTGGTTTTCAATCTGAATTTAGAGAACTGAATTTGAATGCATTTGAGAAGTTGAAATTATGACATTTTGATAAACTTTAATTATACCGTAGTTTGTAAACTTGATACACAGAAAATTAATGCAATATCTACCATATTGAAACTGAATATTCAATTAAATGTAAATTGAATGATTAAACTGAATGCAATATTCACTCAACTCAGTTTCAAATCAAAGTTCATTTATGAATTAAATTATTTAATTTGTGCAATACAAATTCTAAAATATTAAATTCAATAGCCTAATACAAATTCTAAATTATGGAATTCAAATACAATTTAAGGTTGGCATGGAAATCCCTCCATAGAAATGTGACAGATTTAGACATACTTACATCTAATCCCGGCAATCCTTGCTCTCCCTGTTGAAGAAATTAAATATGATCAAATTCATTCAGAAGCAGCTTACTTTGGAGAATGTACCAGTCTCTGAAGGGTCTCTGATATCCTGTCCTCTCTGATTCAGAGGGGTTGGGTTAAATGCGGAAGACATATTTCAGTTGAATGCATTCAGTTGTACAACTGACTAGGTATCCCCCCTTTCCCATTCTCTTTCCATTTCCACAAAAACAGGGCATGAAAAATGCTTCTAACCTTTCCCCCTTTGGTGCCAGGGAGACCAACCAACCCCGTAGAACCTGGAAGACCCTGGGTACCCTGTGTGCAGAAATAGAGTAATCAGTTATGTTATCCGTAATATGATATGCAGCAGGGTTGGTTGACAATTCTGAATTGAGTTGCGAATTGTTCTTTAATTCCTATTCAATTCTTGAATATGACTTTGGAATTCGGAAATTGATTTCAATTCAATAAAATTCAATGAAATGTAAATGACTATTTAGTCTACATTCAACCATACATATGTTTATTTTGACATACTGTATGTGACCAGTAATATGTAAAACATATCGATGAAACATTTGACTTTTAAAGATTAATTCTCTCTAAATTAATTACAGATAATTACATATTCTAAGATACATTTTTATGTTTACAATTAATTGACACATTATAATTCAGTTACACCTCATTAAATTTGAAATAAAATACATTTCCCAGAGTGCATCAAACACTTCAGAATGGAAGGGATCAACCTAATCTCACATACAGTGCCTTGCGAAAGTATTCGGCCCCCTTGAACTTTGCGACCTTTTGCCACATTTCAGGCTTCAAACATAAAGATATAAAACTGTATTTTTTGTGAAGAATCAACAACAAGTGGGACACAATCATGAAGTGGAACGACATTTATTGGATATTTCAAACTTTTTTAACAAATCAAAAACTGAAAAATGGTGCGTGCAAAATTATTCAGCCCCCTTAAGTTAATACTTTGTAGCGCCACCTTTTGCTGCGATTACAGCTGTAAGTCGCTTGTGGTATGTCTCTATCAGTTTTGCACATCGAGAGACTGAATTTTTTTCCCATTCCTCCTTGCAAAACAGCTCGAGCTCAGTGAGGTTGGATGGAGAGCATTTGTGAACAGCAGTTTTCAGTTCTTTCCACAGATTCTCGATTGGATTCAGGTCTGGACTTTGACTTGGCCATTCTATCACCTGGATATGTTTATTTTTGAACCATTCCATTGTAGATTTTGCTTTATGTTTTGGATCATTGTCTTGTTGGAAGACAAATCTCCGTCTCAGTCAGGTCTTTTGCAGACTCCATCAGGTTTTTTTCCAGAATGGTCCTGTATTTGGCTCCATCCATCTTCCCATCAATTTTAACCATCTTCCCTGTCCCTGCTGAAGAAAAGCAGGCCCAAACCATGATGCTGCCACCACCATGTTTGACAGTGGGGATGGTGTGTTCATGGTGATGAGCTGTGTTGCTTTTACGCCAAACATAACGTTTTGCATTGTTGCCAAAAAGTTCAATTTTGGTTTCATCTGACCAGAGCACCTTCTTCCACATGTTTGGTGTGTCTCCCAGGTGGCTTGTGGCAAACCTTAAACTACACTTTTTATGGATATCTTTAAGAAATGGCTTTCTTCTTGCCACTCTTCCATAAAAGCCAGATTTGTGCACTATACGACTGACTGATTGTTGTCCTATGGACAGAGTCTCCCACCTCAGCTGTAGATCTCTGCAGTTCATCCAGAGTGATCATTGGCCTCTTGGCTGCATCTCTGATCAGTCTTCTCCTTGTATGAGCTGAAAGTTTAGAGGGACGGCCAGGTCTTGGTAGATTTGCAGTGGTCTGATACTCCTTCCATTTCAATATTATCGCTTGCACAATGCTCCTTGGGATGTTTAAAGCTTGGGAAATCTTTTTGTATCCAAATCCGGCTTTAAACTTCTTCACAACAGTATCTCGGACCTGCCTGGTGTGTTCCTTGTTCTTCATGATGCTCTCTGCGCTTTTAACGGACCTCTGAGACTATCACAGTGCGGGTGCATTTATACGGAGACTTGATTACACACAGGTGGATTGTATTTATCATCATTAGTCATTTAGGTCAACATTGGATCATTCAGAGATCCTCACTGAACTTCTGGAGAGAGTTTGCTGCACTGAAAGTAAAGGGGCTGAATAATTTTGCACGCCCAATTTTTCAGTTTTTGATTTGTTAAAAAAGTTTGAAATATCCAATAAATGTCGTTCCACTTCATGATTGTGTCCCACTTGTTGTTGATTCTTCACAAAAAAATACAGTTTTATATCTTTATGTTTGAAGCCTGAAATGTGGCAAAAGGTCGCAAAGTTCAAGGGGGCCGAATACT
The DNA here is from genome assembly GCF_013265735.2 of Oncorhynchus mykiss. Classification (NCBI taxonomy): domain Eukaryota; kingdom Metazoa; phylum Chordata; class Actinopteri; order Salmoniformes; family Salmonidae; genus Oncorhynchus; species Oncorhynchus mykiss. The sequence goes on from NC_048593.1 coordinate 36,507,651, forward strand.
TTCGCAAGGCACTGTATATTAATAAATAACGTGTGACATGTTTCAGTTGTAATCAAATGGTGTCTGTATTCTTTGCAGTAATAAGTGTAAGATGCTTTTGGTGAAAGATTAGTCAAAGGAATGATAACGTTATGCTTCGTGTCTCAGCAGAATGCATTTACATTCAGTTCTACTTCCTGTAACTCAAATTCAATTATAATTCTGCTTCCTGTGGGGTGTGTCCATTTCAAATTAGTATTTCAAATTATGGATTGAATTGAATTAAATTTCGAAATTCCTGAATTGACCCTAACCCTGATATGCAGTCTGAGTGAGACGGAAAAGGACATATTTACCCTTAGCCCAGGAGGACCTTTGTCGCCTGCATCCCCCTTATCTCCTTTCACTCCCTCACCTGGTTCCCCCTGTGAGACATTGACAAAAACACAATTTCAAGCTGGTGCTTACATTTTTCCTTGTGAATTGCAATCCATCTTGTCTCTGACTTTTTATAAATACACATTCCATTCACTATTCTCCACCCAGCATTTCATTATCTAGTAGGGCTAAAGTTTGAATGACAGGGCATTCTAGTGCAGCTTCAGTAACCTAAAGAACCCTGTGTTGTTTTGTTTTAGGGGCGGGAGGAGATCAGAGCCCTGACTATCTCACCTTGGGGCCAGGCCTTCCATCAAGTCCCTGAAAAACACAATTTCTTATGTCATTTTCTTTGTAAACACTGTTCATCACAAGAGCCTATAACAGAACATAGAGCATTAAAAAAACAGAAATAGCATTGGAGATGTACTAGGTTCCTCTGAGAACAAGTTGAGGTTATGGAGTGTTGGTCAAGGATCTAAGTTATTTGCAGAGAGAATATATATATAGAGAAAGTTTAAGCTTTTGATATTCCCCCTATAATATATAATATAAGCCATTTAGCAGACGCTTTTACCCAAAGCGACCTACAATCACGAGTGTATACATTTTACGTAAGGTTGGTCCCAGGAATTTAACCAACTATCCTGGCGTTGCAAGCACCACGCTCTACCAACTAGGCTACAGAGGACCCCCTATCATAAAGAAGACAGAGGGACCAGTTACCCACCATGAAACCCTGGGGCCCGGGAGGCCCTGGAGGGCCTGGGATAGAGATCCTCTGGGCCTGGAGCAGAGAGCATTAGTGTTAAGATAACCAGACGTTACACAATCATATAACACAACTAGACCTTGGTGAGGTATCACACTTAACAGATACAAGTTTGGAATCTAAACCGTTACTGACCAGATTGTCCTCAAACCTTGAATCCCCTCGCTCTCCCTTCTTACCGTCAGCTCCCTAAAGAGAGAGAGAAATACACCACATGGACAAAATCTACAAGGCAGGTGGATAGTAGACCTCTGTGCCATGCCCATAGCCCATTGGGTATCCATCAGGAGACAGCTCATATCACACTTACCGCAAGCCCAGTTTGGCCCATCAGGCCTCGCTCTCCCTTCTCCCCTGCCACTCCAGGCATCCCATCATCACCTCTATCCCCTTTGGCTCCCTATAGAGAAGAGGCGCAACATGACGCCGATAGCACTGAGGAATGCTGTTCATATTGATTTCATAGTACAAGAATAATTAGTCATTACAGGTCATGCCATATTGTTACTTTGCCATTGTAATTTTTTGTAAATTTGTGTAGTCTAAAATGAAACTATGATCGTTTGCTATCCATTTGTTGTTTGTATGCTGTTCTTTGTTTGCCATTTTAATATTTGAGAATTAACCAATGATATTAGGCCACTATTGGCCATGATTACAGACACCTGTGTCTATTGACACTATATAAACGAGTCATTCCGCAGTGTTTGTGATTATACCCTGATGAAGACAGCTTGGCTGTCGAAACGTTGGTAATTACATTTTTGCATCCGAGCTCCTAGAGTGTGAGGCTCTCTTTTATTTTCAAATTTACCTTATCCCCATCAGCTCCAGGTGCACCAGGTGAGCCTGACTCTCCCTGTTGGCATGAAGGACACAGGTAAACATGAGAAGGGGAAACATGAGGAGACAGGTACACAGGAGGACCACTCGGACACCTCTTCAAAAACAACTAACTCTCACCTTTGACCCTTGGCCTCCTGGGGGCCCTGGTGGCCCTGGGAGACCCTGCAGGAAAAGAAAAGTAGAAAAGGAAAGTGAGAATACACACTGCACAGGGGACTGTTACACAGAATGCATATCTAGACAAATATTATGGCGTGAGGGAAACTTTTAACAATAAATAAAATGGTATATTCTGAATTTGTGGGGTTGTAATGCAAAGCAGAATGTTGTTTTTGATCAACATAAAAAGGACCCAATATAGAACTCACCTGAACGACTTGGCCAAGGCCGATGTTGTCATAGGAGCCAGGAACAGCCTTCTCTCCTGGTAAGCCCTGCAGAGGGAGACACAGACAAACACACAGAAGAAAATGAATGAAGAAAGATAAATAAAGGTATTGGAAGGGGGTCTCCTGTCTCCCCCTGTGTCTCCTCTCCCCCTGTGTCTCCCCCCCCCCTTCTCACCCTGTGTCTCCTCCCCCCTTCTCCCCCTGTGTCTCCTCCCCCCCTTCTCCCCCTGTGTCTCCTGTCTCCCCCTTCTCCCCCTGTGTCTCCTCCCCCCCTTCTCCCCCTGTGTCTCCTGTCTCCCTCTTCTCCCCCTGTGTCTCCTCTCCTCCTTTCCCCCCGTCCCCCCTTCTCCTCCTGTCCCCCCTTCTCCCCCTGTGTCTCCTGTCTCCTGTCTCCCCCTTCTCCCCCTGTGTCTCCTCCCCCCCTTCTCCCCCTGTGTCTCCTGTCTCCCCCTTCTCCCTCTGTGTCTCCTGTCCACCCCCTTCTCCCCCTGTGTCTCCTGTCTCCCTTTTCTCCCCCTGTGTCTCCTGTCTCCCCCTGTGTCTCCTGTCTCCCCCTTCTCCCTCTGTGTCTCCTGTCTCCCTCTTCTCTCCCTGTGTCTCCTGTCTCCCCCTTCTCCCTCTGTGTCTCCTGTCTCCCTCTTCTCCCCCTGTGTCTCCTGTCTCCCTCTTCTCCCCCTGTGTCTCCTCTCCTCCTTTTCCCCCTGTCCCCCCTTCTCATCCTGTCCCCCCTTCTCCCCCTGTCTCCACCCCCTTCTTCCCCTGTGTTTCTTGTCTCCCACCTTCTCCCCCTGTCCCCCCTTCTCCCCCTGTGTCTCCATTCTCCCCCTGTCCCCCCTTCTCCCCCTGTGTCTCCCTTCTCCCCCTGTGTCTCCTGTCTCCCCCCATGTTTCCTCTCCCCCTGTCTCCTCTCCCCCTTCTCCCACTGTGTCTCCTCTCCCCCTGTGTCTCGTCTCCCCCTTCTCCCCCTGTGTCTCCTCTCCCCCTTCTCCCCCTGTGTCTCCTCTCCTCCTTTCCCCCCGTCCCCCCTTCTCCTCCTGTCCCCCCTTCTCCCCCTGTGTCTCCTGTCTCCCCCTTCTCCCCCTGTGTCTCCTCCCCCCCTTCTCCCCCTGTGTCTCCTGTCTCCCCCTTCTCCCTCTGTGTCTCCTGTCCACCCCCTTCTCCCCCTGTGTCTCCTGTCTCCCTTTTCTCCCCCTGTGTCTCCTGTCTACCCCTGTGTCTCCTGTCTCCCCCTTCTCCCTCTGTGTCTCCTGTCTCCCTCTTCTCTCCCTGTGTCTCCTGTCTCCCCCTTCTCCCTCTGTGTCTCCTGTCTCCCTCTTCTCCCCCTGTGTCTCCTCTCCTCCTTTTCCCCCTGTCCCCCCTTCTCATCCTGTCCCCCCTTCTCCCCCTGTCTCCACCCCCTTCTTCCCCTGTGTCTCCATTCTCCCCCTGTCCCCCCTTCTCCCCCTGTGTCTCCCTTCTCCCCCTGTGTCTCCTGTCTCCCCCCATGTTTCCTCTCCCCCTGTCTCCTCTCCCCCTTCTCCCACTGTGTCTCCTCTCCCCCTGTGTCTCGTCTCCCCCTTCTCCCCCTGTGTCTCCTCTCCCCCTTCTCCCCCTGTGTCTCCTCTCCCCCTTCTCCCCCTGTCTCCCCATTCTCCCCCTGTGACTCCTCTCCCCCTTCTCCCCCTGCCTCCTCTCCCCCTTCTCCCCCTGTGTCTCCTCTCCCCCTTCTCCCCCTGTCTCCCCATTCTCCCCCTGTGTCTCCTGTCCCCTCCTACATAGAGTGAATACATACAGTAAGACCTCAGCAGGCCTGCCATTCCAGTGCATCCCCACTGAGCACAGACTTCAGTTCAAACGCAGTTTTAAATGAGTTGTCAACTAATGTGCATTCAAAGTGAAATCAACAAGGAACAATTGCAAATAAAATCAATTTCCCACCTTGATTCAACGTCATGACATTGACATTTATTGATAAAAATGTTGTGGAAACAACATTGATTCAACCAGTCTGTGCCCAGAGGGTCAACATATAGTGCCGAATGTCTCAGCATCATCGCTCTATGTAACATCAATCTTTTCTTCATCTTTCAAGACATCTTTTTCCAAATTCCTCCTATATTTACCTTCATCCCTGGTAGTCCATCAAGGCCAGTCCTGCCCTGGTCACCAGCAGGCCCCTGCTCCCCCTGTCACAGACATGGAGATAGAGTGAGACTGGGCAAGAGAAGGGAGAGGAGGAAGAGGAGGAAGAGGAGGAAATAATACGATGTCACACCTTTAGCCCCGGAGACCCCTGTGATCCAGGCACGCCCTGCTGTCCATCCTCACCCTGCAAGACATTATATATATTATTGTATTTTCATTGGGGAGTTTACATGTACAATATTCAGATGAATTTAAATTCAGAATTCCATAATTAATCTAAAGACATTAGATTATTGACATTAGATTATTGAAATGCATTAATTAATCACAGATGATATAGGTTACATATATATATATATATATAATACATGTATACAGGTGTGGAAGTGTGTCTGCATGAGTAATGTAGATATTTGACCTTCTGTCCAGGAGGACCCATCAGTCCCTGTGTAAAGAGGACACGGTATCAGCATGATGTGTGGCATATACAGTCCACCTTATAATATCAAAAATAAACAAAGGCTTACCTCTAATCCATCGATTCCATCTCGACCAGGTGGCCCCTGTGAAGAAAGCTCAAGGTCAATCATCCATCCAAAAGTGAAGTAAGATCTAACTGATGAGCAGAGCAATTCCGTTAATCCTCCACAAGATGGCAGTATTTCACAGAAATACATCAAAAGGGTTGTTTTCCTCCAGTAAATTAGTGACGCGTTTCTGTTTCTGCTGCACCTACTGGGATGGTAGAGCAATTTGCATTTATAAAAAACAAACAACAAAAGCAAAATGATCATTCTTAATCCCCCTCCTCTCAGTAGAAGGCCTACAGTACCCATACTCAAAAGGCAAACCGCAGGCCGAATCCTGACCCAGAATCAGGACCCACGAATATTATTGCATTCTTTTGGATTTTGGTCGAGATTCAACTCCTTGTATCACATGAAAACACATATAAGACATGAAAAATGTGTAGAATTGCCGGACATGAGCTTTAGAACTGCGCATCTTTCTCTCTGCCAACAGGAGGGGTTTGAACCGTTGGGGTTTCATGGGTTGTGAGGTGGCCTAAGCAGAGAGCTTTTTCATTATTTTAATGTTGTTTATTTTGCAACTTAAATTTTTGTTAGCTTAGTAATTTTCGATTATTTATATATCGATTCAGCTGTGTCATAAGACTGGCAAGTCAGTTGTCTTATCAAGATAGCCCAGAGGCTAGCTAGCTAGCTAGCTTTTGATTTTAATACAACTGGAGATTAGCACAGGCTTGGACATCACAGAGGCTTGCTGTAGTTTTGAGTGGATCTCTCACTCCAAAGTGGACAATCCCAATAAGTGATGTGCAGTGAGCCTCTGGCACCCAAGTGAAATCTAGCGGATGTAGTACCACTGGCTTCACCCAGGTGGGTATTACATGTTGTTTGAGGAGAATCTACCCACAGAGTCTGCAGAGAGGCTGGGAATGGCAGCCTCTCTGTCCCCCCCGTCCCCCCCGTACTGGATGTGACCCCCTACTCAAGTCTGCTTCACGGCATCGGAGGAGCAGAGAACAGCGTGGTGGAGGAGAGTGCTGAGGGTGGGAGCGTGATAGTTCTTGACTGTCTTTCAGGAGACTATTATAGGCTTGGCCATGTGTGGGATGTGACCTGGACACACCAGCCTCTGTTGAAGACCAACAACAGCATGTACTTTTGTTTTTTCAGCATCATTGAGATGATCTGTATAATGAAAAGCGCTATATAAAATACATCTATTATTATCTCTCCTACCAGTACAAACGGAAAGGATCCTTGCCACTACCTCGCTTTCCAACCAAGAATGAACTGAGGAGCAAACTGAAGTAGAGAGGAGATTCAGAATTCAGAGAGGACAATGGAAGTAAATAAAAATAAGTATTTTCTAATTTCGTCTTTTGGCCTTTCTTCTCTCTCCTATCACAATATGTAGTGAGATGACTGTAGTGACAGGGATGAGAGGAGCAGAGCTGTCTTACTGTACCTGCTCTCCAGGGGGTCCTCTGGGCCCATCCTTCCCTGTGTTCCCAGGGGGTCCTCTGGGCCCTGGTGATCCAGGGGGCCCCGGGGGTCCAGGGGGGCCAGCCTGACCCTGGTCACCCTTTATGGACAGGGAGGGAGAAGTATGAGATGAAGCAACAATCCCGATTCCCACAGTATTATCAATCAAACAAGTTGCAAAACAATTATATTGTGACACCCAAGACAAGTTACTGAACCACTTTCAATATCTTCAGTTTGAGCAATGTTCAGTAAAGTTCATTCAAAACTTTGTCTCTTTTCACAGTGGCTGGTGTTTGCCGCCAACCATCTTCGCCAATGTGCAAAAGTAAGTCTAAAACTCTAAAACTCCTGCTATGCATAACATTCACTCTATTAAGACCGTTGAATGACGGATGTGGTTGTATTCAAAACAAGATGTTTAACAGTCATATTATCAGCCATTTATATTGTCAAGTAAACAACAAGCTATTCTTATTCTCCATTTTGCATAGTTCTGACTGGCATTCCTTCCACAAATTATCATCCACAAGCAATGTCATTTATTCAAACTCACTTTCCAAAGAGGCAGAATTTACTTTCCCACTCATTTTCTCTCTAATTTGAAGCAGACATGAAAACAAGTGGCAGAGTGGCAAACAGAGAAATGCTTGAGACCAATAACATTGTACATGTGTGAGATGTAAAAGAGTGAGGAAATGTCACAGACGAAGAGATGGGGAGCCAGCTTGAAGGAAGAGACGAGACAAGAAAAAGTCACAGATGAAGAGAGGGGGTGCCAGCTTGAAGGAAGAGACGAGACAAGAAAAAGAGGGCTGAGATGCGCCCATCGTACCTTCAGGAGGCGTTTGTGAAATGTGTGCTGGTCACCAGAGAGAAAGCCGTGGTCAAAGCGAGGGAAGACCATCTGACTCCAGAGAGATAGGGAGAAAGGGAAGAGAGGGAGAGAAGCCACCAGAGACAGAGTAAATAAAATTAGTTAGAGAGAGAGAGAGAGAGAGAGAGAGAGAGAGAGAGAGAGAGAGAGAGAGAGAGAAAGGTTAAACAGTAATTTACAACTGAGAGATGGAGAAGGAAGCAAAGAGAAGGGACTGGCTGGATGGAGACAGAGGACCCGGTCTTTGAGAGACGGGTGAGGAAGGTGGGACAAACCTTGACCGTGAGAATCTGATTACTGAGCAGACCTGCAGAGCCCGCGAGTGCAGGGAGTCCCTGGGTTGAGGTTTAGACAGCGTTGGAAAGAAGAGTTAGGATGGAGGGAGGAGTGGGGAGGGGTTGGGTAAGAAGGGGATAATGAAAGACGAGGGTGAGTAGAGTGAGAGACAACAGAGGGATGTTATTGAGGTTATTGATCCATCTGTGTTGGCACAGTTCCAGCATGTGTAAAGCTGCTCAACCATAACTGTAGACGAGAGAATACAAAGATAATAGCCCTTCTGTCTGGTTTCAAGCCTCAAACAATAGAAGCCCAGTTGTCTCACTGCCCAAAGTTTTATGATTGACTTCATATAATTATCGACCGTCCATGGAGAGATTCTGGCAGTCTGGTCCATGATGTTTGTGTCAGAGCTGTGGTCAATATGAATTGCTTTGGGTTTAGTGGCTTATTCTCCCTGGTGTCGACTCCAGTCAATTCAGGAAGTACACTGAAATTTAAATTGCTTTTAAAGAAGGAGATTTGGTTTACTCCCCCCCCCCCCCCCTGTATGGACACCCTCCTGTATGGACACCCTCCTGTATGGACACCCTCCTGTATGGAAACCCTCCTGTACGGACACCCTCCTGTATGGACACCCTCCTGTATGGACACACTCCTGTATGGACACCCTCCTGTATAGACACCCTCCTGTACGGACACCCTCCTGTATGGACACCCTCCTGTATGGACACCCTCCTGTATGGACACCCTCCTGTATGGACACCCTCCTGTATGGACACCCTCCTGTATGGACACCCTCCTGTACGGACACCCTCCTGTATGGACACCCTCCTGTATGGACACCCTCCTGTATGGACACCCTCCTGTATAGACACCCTCCTGTACGGACACCCTCCTGTATGGACACCCTCCTGTATAGACACCCTCCTGTACGGACACCCTCCTGTACGGACACCCTCCTGTACGGACACCCTCCTGTACGGACACCCTCCTGTATGGACACCCTCCTGTATGGACACTCTCCTGTACGGACACCCTCCTGTATGGACACCCTCCTGTATGGACACCCTCCTGTACGGACACCCTCCTGTACGGACACCCTCCTGTATGGACACCCTCCTGTACGGACACCCTCCTGTACGGACACCCTCCTGTACGGACACCCTCCTGTATAGACACCCTCCTGTACGGACACCCTCCTGTACGGACACCCTCCTGTATGGACACCCTCCTGTATGGACACCCTCCTGTATGGACACCCTCCTGTATGGACACCCTCCTGTACGGACACCCTCCTGTATGGACACCCTCCTGTACGGACACCCTCTTGTACGGACACCCTCCTGTATGGACACTCTCCTGTACGGACACCCTCCTGTACGGACACCCTCCTGTATGGACACCCTCCTGTATGGACACCCTCCTGTATGGACACCCTCCTGTATGGACACCCTCCTGTATGGACACCCTCCTGTACGGACACCCTCCTGTATAGACACCCTCCTGTATAGACACCCTCCTGTATGGACACCCTCCTGTATGGACACCCTCCTGTATAGACACCCTCCTGTACGGACACCCTCCTGTATGGACACCCTCCTGTATGGACACCCTCCTGTATGGACACCCTCCTGTATAGACACCCTCCTGTACGGACACCCTCCTGTATGGACACCCTCCTGTATGGACACCCTCCTGTATAGACACCCTCCTGTACGGACACCCTCCTGTATGGACACCCTCCTGTACGGACACCCTCCTATATGGACACCCTCCTGTATGGACACTCTGCTGTACGGACACCCTCCTGTACGGACACCCTCCTGTATGGACACCCTCCTGTATGGACACCCTCCTGTATGGACACCCTCCTGTATGGACACCCTCTTGTACGGACACCCTCCTGTATGGACACCCTCCTGTATGGACACCCTCCTGTATGGACACCCTCCTGTATGGACACCCTCCTGTACGGACACCCTCCTGTACGGACACCCCCCTGTATGGACACCCTCCTGTATGGACACCCCCCTGTACGGACACCCTCCTGTACGGACACCCCTCTGTACGGACACCCTCCTGTACGGACACCCTCCTGTATGGACACCCTCCTGTATGGACACCCTCCTGTATGGACACCCTCCTGTACGGACACCCTCCTGTGAATTCACATACACAATGAAGTGCTAAAATAGCATAACGGTGCCCTCCTATGTCTAATATTATGAACTCTAAAGTACTTATTCCTTAAGAGTCCCTTTGGACTGCCGACTAGGAAACAATGAACTCAAATGGAAACCAGGCCAGAAACAACTTTGAGACAGACAGAGAGGGCTCCAGATTGAATGGAATGCATATGCTCAGTGTTGTAGTATTCAAGACCACATATTGAGTTTTTCTGTCTTGTCTCTGTGTCAGATACATTTTTACTCGGACAATGAGAACTCATGTCTTCCCGAGTAAAAAATTATAATAATTATCAGCTCCCATTCATTCAGCTCGTAAAACCACTTCGACAGGCCAAATATCCACACTCCCTCATGACCCATTCATAACTTATTGCCTATTGAAACCCGGGCTTCCTACTTCACTAGTAACATTAATGTCCTATACTTTTGTTGAAAAATATCCTTAAACTTTGTTGCGCTCTTCAGAATGTCCTTGATTCCCTAGTAGGGAAGAATGGGGGAAATTGTTTGAAAGTTGCAAGCTCAGTATTATTAGGGGAGACCGGGGGAAATTGTTACATACACTGAGTGCACAAAACATTAGGAACACCTTCCTAATATTGAGTTGCACCCCCTCAATTCATCTGGGCATGGACTCTAAAAGGTGTCGCAAGCGTTCCACAGGGATGCTGGCCCATGTTGACTCCAATGCTTCCCGCAGTTGTATCAAGTTGACTGGATGAGCTTTGGGTGGTGGACCATTTTTGATACACACAGGAAACTGTTGAGCGTGAAAAACCCAGCAGCGTTGCAGTTCTTGACACAAACCGGTGCGCCTGGCACCTACTACCATACCCTGTTCAAAGACACTTACATCTTTTTTCTTGCCCATTCATCCCCTGAATGGCACACATACACAATTCATTTCTCAATTGTCTCAAGGCTTAAAAATCCTTCTTTAACTTGTCTCCTCCCCTTCATCTACACTGATTGAAGTGGATTTAACAAGTGACGTTAATAAGGGATCATATATTTCACCTGGATTCACCTGGTCAGTCTATGGTGTTCCTAAAGTTTTGTATTCTCAGTGTATATTGTTTAAAAAAAATGTTTTTAATATAAACCTGTTTGGGTCAGTGATCATTTATAAACCTGTTTGGGTCAGGGATCATTTATAAACCTGTTTGGGTCAGCAATCATTTATAATCCTGTTTGGGTCAGGGATCATTTATAAACCTGTTTGGGTCAGGGATCATTTATAAACCTGTTTGGGTCAGGGATCATTTATAAACCTGTTTGGGTCAGTGATCATTTATAAACCTGTTTGGGTCAGGGATCATTTATAAACCTGTTTGGGTCAGGGATCATTTATAAAACTGTTTGGGTCAGGGATCATTTATAAACTTGTTTGGGTCAGGGATCATTTATAAACCTGTTTGGGTCAGGGATCATTTATAAAACTGTTTGGGTCAGGGATCATTTATAAACTTGTTTGGGTCAGGGATCATTTATAAACCTGTTTGGGTCAGGGATCATTTATAGTGGCTCTGCATTCTTTTCACCATTCTAAAGAATTCTGCTGAAATATGAACACAGAAATACTGGACTTGTTGAACTCTTATTATAGTCGCGATTTGAAGCAATTACAATTTACTTGGTCTCAGACCCCTCGCCCCCCTCCCGGTTCCGGCCTTGACTCGGTCCCCCCGTCCCCCCGTCTTTAGGGGGTCTCGAACACATCATTGCATCTGCCTCAACAACACAATATAAAAATGAACTCATGTGTAAAGTATGTTAATAGCTGAGAGTAATTGATGGTAAACTAATTGCTTCTTAATAGAGATATATGAACATGACTAACCGCGGTGCTACTTGCCTTGACCCCGGCAGAGAGGACAACAGTAAGGAGCCCAACAGTAAGGAGTCCAGTGTCCGATGGGTCAGTCATCCACATGTGCTCTACGCTGGGCTCTGCCAGATGTCTACACTGCTCCAAGAGCTTTAATTCACATCCAAGGTCAGGAGAGGCAACACAACACAGGCCCAAACAGCTGCTACAGTATAGTACAATTCCAGTGACATGTACTCCTGCCAAGCTGCTGTTAACTGGGACATTTACACATTCACACCCTTACTTCTTCACAGTCAGAGAGTTCAGATTCACGGGATATTGCAAAGATAACTCAGGCAATGAATTAAATAGACAGACAGTCTAAGGCAGATGCTACAGTAAGACTTGATGCTAAAGTAAGTGTGTGTGTGTGTGGGGGGGGGGGGGGGGGGGGGGGTAACAGTCAAGTGAATCTATGTGTAATATACTCAGGCATTTTATCAATCAAAACAGGTTGCCAGGTTACCAAGACATATCAAAGATACATCAAAGACAACAGCCTGAGCAGAGAGCTGCTCTCTTTTTGTTTCTCAGAGTACACATCGTTTTGTTGACTATATGAATCCAAAGGGCATTCTTGCAGTGCCAGAAAAACATGGGTTTCTTTTTGGTCTTATCATAGACAGCTGGTAATCGGGCCTTTCTTTAGAGATCTAGACTTATGTGCACAGTGAACAGCTGAATGTATTTTAGTTGGGGCTTAAATACAATAACAGGGCAATAGTAATTTAACAGGCCAGACCAGGGCACCTGTTTCTAATTGTGTTGGGTTGTGGGTTACAGGGGAATCAGTAGGGTTGCCTGATGGGGCTATATATATAGCAAATGAAACATGATTTTCTTCAGGATTCCTGATTTGACATGGTCCATATCTCTCCCTGTGGTGGGAGGCTAAAACTGTAGGCTAAAACAATGGATGAGGGTATGCATCGTGTGCGTATTAGCATTGTATTTGACCTGAGAGAGTGGAGCTGGTAAAATGAGTTCTGGTGGTATTTGAATGATATTATGACATATTTAACTCTCTCACCCTGGGCCCCATATCTCCTTGGTCTCCCTAGAAAAAAACAGGACAATTAGAAAATGTTACATCAAATAGGAAGTGATCCGATAACTATCAGATAGGAACACTACGGGTGATCAAGGTATACCACAGGTATCAAAGGTAGAAAGCAAGTTACTATCACGCTTCCAAAATTTCTTTGCATTTCATGTTTCAAATTGTATCATAACTGAATGAATTGTACAATAGAAAAAGGGGTGTTTTGTCATACCTTTTCTCCTTTTGGCCCAGACAGTCCCTGACGACAGAGGAGAAAAACGAAACAGGATCATGAACAAGGAAATACTGGACTATAACGATCTCTGACACATCTCATTCCTTCCCAGATATTCACAGCGATTCTTTTCACTTTCCATGCAAATACCACCCCCCACCCCCCAAAAAAGCCATGCCTTGTACCTCTGACATGGATCAGGGTTGTGTGGGTTTGAGCAACACAGCTTTTGTTCACTGATTAACTCTCTGTGTCTCTTACAACGGCTGGAGGACATTTTATGAGTTTAGGCCTCGAGTGCATTACACTCTACAATTCATTCTGTGATATCTTCTTGGAGTGTGTTTAGATTGAATGGGCTTTGTGAATGAATGGACACAGGCGGTTTATAATCAACACACAGATTGAGTTTCTATCTGTAGTTTCTATCCGTATATATATATTATACTGGTGTTGGAGCGTTGGGCTGCTGCATGTTCCTACACTGTAGAATAACAGGAGTCTCAAAGCCCAGACTGTCTCCACACGCAAGGCAACATCTTTACACAGGTCTTGCAACCATTTCCTCTGTATATAGTACACATCATTGAGTAATTACATGTGGGGATGGATGCCATATAATATGATGGTGTGTTTCTGTGTTCTGTGCCCATCAAAAGTAATTGCACATTTTTAACGAGGTACAGGGATTGTGTTGAAAAGCCAAGGCCTTCGGAACTATTTAATGAATCAGATCATCTTCTAAGAAAATGGTACTTTAAATAAACTCTGGCTAAATTATAAGTAGCCTCTATTTCACTTTCCAAACTGTCTAAACAGTTGACCAATAAGAAATGGCTTTTTAAAGAGGCTCACTTCAGTCAAGACACACCCCATTTATCCCCTTGGATATAAACACAGGTCTGGCTTCAGGGCTGGCTTCAGGGAAGCCTTTAGGGCTGGCTTCAGGGCTGTCTCCAGGGCAGCCTTTAGGGCTGGCCTCAGGGCTGGCTTCAGGGAAGCCTTTTAGGGCTGGCTTCAGGGCTGTCTTCAGGGCTGGCTTCAGGACTGGCTTCAGGACTGGCTTCAGGGAAGCCTTCAGGGCTGGCTTCAGGGCTGTCTTCAGGGAAGCCTTCATGGCTGGCTTCAGGGCTGGCTTCAGGGAAGCCTTCAGGGCTGGCTTCAAGGCTGCCTTCAAAGCTGACTTCAAGGCTGACTTTAGAGACTCATATAGCACACAGAAGAATGGATACCCTATATATTCCATTTACCATGCTCTACCAACTGAGCCCTACTAATGAGCTGACAGGTAGAGAACACTGTAGCTCTGCTACATCACATGTCCACATCTGGTGTTTGATCATCCAAAACGTGGAGTTAAAGAGAGATTTAAAAAGATCATCATACATACCTGGCTTCCCATAGGACCAGGACCACCCTGTATATGGAAGACAATGTTTCATTCACAAAATGATCACATCACAAGTCGTTCATGGCAAGAGTAGAAACACATACAATGTTTATGGTAATAAAATAAACACATTGTTAATCAGAGACGTATTGTATGAAGTAGACTGTGAGCTGAATATCAACATCGTTATCACAGCATTAGCATGATGAAGAAGGCTACTTACAGGCTTCCCATCCATCCCAAGTGGGCCCTAGAATACAACAACACGGATAGAGGATAAATATTATGTTTAAGATGAACACAGTTGTGTACAGTACATTCATGTTTTGGTAGCAAAAATATCATATCAATTGTGTGCACTGCTGGCCAAATGATTTAGCAGGCCATAGACAAACATAGGTAAAAACTCCAGTCAGTCTAGAGTTCACATGTTCACTGTATAGCAAAGTCATTATGTAGGTCGCTGTCCAGTGCTGCACAAGTGCTGAAATGCTCTTGAACTATGTCCAAAGAACTATCATAATATTCCACAGCCATTGAAGTGAAAAATGAAGCAAGGAGTCAAAACAAAAGAGACATACATCAACTGTTCTGTGAATACTGTGGGGGGGGGACCTGTGAGTCCAACTGGGCCCACATGTGGTTCTGTCCTGAACACAGAGTTTGGGCTCACATCACTGTTATTACTGGAGCGACTTCACAGGCTAGTGCATTTCCCTGTTGATCCCAACCAAGCATGTGGGATGCCAACACACGCAACCCAATGCATCTGGACCTACTGCCAGAACAACTGGCTCAAACCTTTGTCTGAATAGAATGAACCATTTGATTGTTCACCAAATGTGTGACTGCTTGAGACCGCAACATAACACCTTCTAAGTTCCCGAGAGATGGATACGTTGCAGCAGCATCATAAAAACATTGTTTCATTGAGGAGAAACTTGTGAAAGATGCAGTCAGTAGACTTGTTTGAATGATTTATGTAGTACACGATAGCTGTTCCTGATGTATTCAGTAGATGGGGCTGTCTTATCCTCCTGACGTCCTGGAACATAATGTCCCCCTCTACGTCACAATGGGATTTGGCCGGGGGACACTATTTGGCATGACAGGCCCTCTTATGGTTTTAAAATTAACTTAGCCTTAAGATGCTTTTGGGAAACCAGGCCGAGGAGAGGTGCAGGTGACACAATAGCTGAACCACTTAACTGGAGCAATGAGGGGATCACTATAGTCTAGGACTGGAGGTTATGAGGGAAGATCACTATAGTCTAGGACTGCAGGTTATGAGGGAAGATCACTATAGTCTAGGACTGGAGGTTATGAGGGAAGATCACTATAGTCTAGGACTGCAGGTTATGAGGGAAGATCACTATAGTCTAGGACTGGAGGTTATGAGGGAAGATCACTATAGTCTAGGACTGTAAATTATGAGGGAAGATCACTATAGTCTAGGACTGGAGGTTATGAGGGAAGATCACTATAGTCTAGGACTGTAGGTTATGAGGGAAGATCACTATAGTCTAGGACTGGAGGTTATGAGGGAAGATCACTATAGTCTAGGACTGTAGGTTATGAGGGAAGATCACTATAGTCTAGGACTGGAGGTTATGAGGGAAGATCACTATAGTCTAGGACTGTAGGTTATGAGGGAAGATCACTATAGTCTAGGACTGGAGTTAATGGAAGACCATATTCTAGGGTAAATCGTGCTGGTTTAGAGTATTAGAATAATAGAGTGCTTGCTCAGAAAAGAGATTAAAAGTGACATTTACCGGGTAACCATCCCGTCCAGGCGTGCCCTGTTAGGATTACACAGAGAAGAAAAGAGAACTAAAGGCCAGGATTAGGATTAAAATCAGGATGCTTTTAAACAATCATATTATGGCAGACTTTTCATTTTAATGCCGCAATTCTCAAATAGTATTGCCCTTGACACCTTGAGGTCAAAAACTACAGCAAATACACTTGAGATGAGCAGAGAATTATTATTTACCTGCTGTTGCCTCCCATGTGTCCATTCACTTACTTTATCTGAAGCACAGCCCACTAGGTTCATATATACTCATAAATCTATTAAAACCCCATTAACCATGGGTGGAACGGTACCTACTGGAGATCTGAAACATCTACTAAAACCCCATTAACCATGGTGGAACGGTACCTACTGGAGATCTGAAACATCTACTAAAACCCCATTAACCATGCTGGAACGGTACTTACCGGAGATCCTGAAACATCTACTAAAACCCCATTAACCATGGTGGAACGGTACTTACTGGAGATCTGAAACATCTACTAAAACCCCATTAACCATGGTGGAACAGTACCTACTGGAGATCTGAAACATCTACTAAAACCCCATTAACCATGCTGGAACGGTACTTACTGGAGATCCTGAAACATCTACTAAAACCCCATTAACCATGCTGGAACGGTACTTACTGGAGATCTGAAACATCTACTAAAACCCCATTAACCATGGTGGAACGGTACTTACTGGAGATCTGAAACATCTACTAAAACCCCATTAACCATGGTGGAACGGTACCTACTGGAGATCCTGAAACATCTACTAAAACCCCATTAACCATAGTGGAACGGTACTTACCGGAGATCCTGAAACAGAAAACAGAAAAATACAGTTAGTGATGGATGACGTGTGATCAGTTTCACTCCAGTAACTTTCGTGTTCTACCTCGGAGTTGGAATATAACTCAGTGGGAGGTTGATTATTAAAATACACCCAACATGTTGATATGTCCTGTGTCACAACAAAAGGTACTGTACATACAGTACCAGTCAAAAGTTTGGACACACCTAACGCACTCAAGGGTTTTTCTATATTTTAACTTTTTTCTACATATTTTTACTATTTTCTGCAGAATAATAGTAAACACTTCAAAACTAAGAAATAACACATATGGAATCATGTAGTAAGTAAAAAAGTGTTAAACAAATCAAAATGTATGTTATATTTTAGATTCTTCAAAGTAGCCACCCTCTGCCTTGATGACAGCTTTGCACACTCTTGGCATTCTCTCAACCAGCTTCATGAAGAATGCTTCTCCAACAGTCTTGAAGGAGTTCCCACATACGCTGAGTACTTGTTACTTGTTGGTTGCTTTTCCTTCACTTCGCGGTCCAACTCATCCCAAACCATCTCAATTGAGTTGAGGTTTGGTGATTTCGGAGGCCAGGTCATCTGATGCAGCACTCCATCACTCTCCTTCTTGGTCAAATTACCCTTACACAGCCTGGAGGTGTGTTTTGGGTCATTGTCGTGTTGAAAAACAAATAGTCCCACTAACCAGATGGGATGGCATATCGTGGCAGCATGAATTCCCTTGAATTCTAAATAAATCACAGACAGTGTCACCAGCAAAGCACACCCACACCATCACACCTCCTCCTCCATGCTTCACGGTGGGAACCACACATGCGGATATCCTCTGAACCAAAAATCTCAAATTTGGACTCATCAGTCCATTGATCATGTTTCTTGGTCCAAACAAATATCTTCTTATTATTAGTGTCCTTTAGTAGTGGTTTCTTTGCAGCAATTCAATCATGAAGGCCTGATTCAAGCAGTCTCCTCTGAACAGTTGATGTTGAGATGTGTCTGTTACTTGAACTCTGTGAAGCATTTATTTGGGCTGCAATTTCTGAGGCTGGTAACTCTAATGAACTTATCCTCTGCAGCAGAGGTAATTCTGGGTCTTCCTTTCCTGTGGCGGTCCTCATGAGAGCCAGATTCATCATAGCGCTTGATGGTTTTTGCGACTGCACTTGAAGAAACTTTCAAAGTTCTTGAAATGTTCCGCATTGACGGACCTTTGTGTCTTAAAGTAATGATGGACTGTCGTTTCTCTTTGTTTATTTGAGCTGTTCTTGCCATAATATGGACTTGGTCATTTACCAAATAAGGCTATCTTCTGTATACCACCCCTACCTTGTCACAACACATCTGATTGGGTCAAACGCATTAAGAAGGAAAGAAGTTCCACAAATTAACTTAACAGGCACACCTGTTAATTGAAATGCATTCCAGTTAACTACCTCATGAAGCTGGTTGAGACAATGCAAAGAGTGTGCAAAGTGGCAAAGGGTGGCTACTTTGAAGTATCTCAAATATAAAATATATTTTGACTTGTTAAACACTTATTTGGTTACTGCATGATTCCATAAGTGTTATTTCATAGTTTTGATGTCATCGCTATTATTCTACAATGTAGAAAATAATAAAAATGAAGAAAAACCCTTGAATGAGTCCAAACTTTTGACTGGTACTGTATACTCTTTATCAGTCGTTGCCATAACAAAACCCCAGTTCCCATGATGCTCTGTTTGTTCGGTTGTCATTGCAATCAAGAGACATGATGAGTTTGATTACAGAAGGCACTTTTCTGCCTTTGTTCTCTCCCTGTGTGTGTGCGCGCGTGTGTATCTGTCCTGCATTACACGAAACAGACAAACATGTACACACACAAACAAACACACACACCACAATGAGGATATCCAGGCCTATGTAATGTTTCCCTACTGATTAATCACAGAGACAGGTTGGGCAATGACAATCCCTCACTCTGTTTTCACCCGTGTGGTCTGAATGCCAGCCTGCCAGGAGTCATACCGACTAGAAAAAGGCTGCTGCTCCAGCTATATGAGGACCAGAGATGGGGGTCAACTAGGGCTGCCAGGAATTGCCAGGGACCTCACAAAATAGTATTGTCATATCTTGGTGCTGATACGATATGTATTGCGATTCAATAATGTGATTTTATTGTGAACAAAAAAACAAAAAGTATGTCCCCCCAACTTCTAAAACCAAAGTTACGCTCCTGTGTATACCCAATGATTATTGACTAATATACATTATTAATGCCTCATGAGCTTAGTTCAACTGTCAACCCCATCAGAACCCAACATTTTAGATTCTGTAAACAAACACTGCATAGCCTCAAAATGTGGTTAACTATAATTTTAATATCATGGTTGGTCAGTCCTTGCATCCAAAGCTATAGTGCCTTCGGAAAGTATTCAGACCCCTTGACATTTTCCACATTTTGTTACATTACAGCCTTATTCTAAAATCTACACATAGAAAAACTGAAATGTTACATTTACATAAGTATTCAGACTCTTTACTCAGTACTTTGTTGAAGCACCTTTGGCAGCGATTACAGCATTGAGTCTTCTTGGGTATGTTCTTCTCTGCAGATTCTTAAGCTCTGTCAGGTTGGATAGGGAGTGTTGCTGCACAGCTATTTTCAGGTCTTTCCAGAGATGTTCGATCAGGTTCAAGTCCGGGCTCTGGCTGGGTCACTCAAGGACATTCAGAGACTAGTGCCGAAGCCTGCGTTGTCCTGGTTGTGTGCTTAGGGTTGTTGTCCTGTTGGAAGGTGAACCTTTGCCCCAGTCTGAGGACCTGGGCGCTCTGGAGCAGGTTTTCATCAAGGATCAGTACTTTGCTCCGTTCATCTTTGCCTTAATCCTGACTAGTCTCCCAGTTCCTGCCACTGAAAAACATCCCCAGAGCATGATAATGCCACCACCATACTTCACCATAGGGATGGTGCCAGGTTTCCTTCAGACGTGACACAAGAGTTCAATCTTTGGTTTCATCAGACCAGAGAATCTTGTTTCTCATGGTCTGAGAGTCTTTACGTGCCTTTTGGCAAACTCCAAGCGGGCTGTCATGTGCCTTTTACCGAGGAGTGGCTTTCGTCTGGCCAATCTAACATAGAGGCCTGATTGGTGGAGAGTGCTGAAGAGATGGTTCTCCCATCTCCACAGAGGAACTCTAGAGCTCTGTCAGAGTGACCATCGGGTTCTTGGCCACCTCCCTAACCAATGCCCTTCTCCCCCGATTGCTCAGTTTGGTCGGGAGGCCAGATCTAGGAAGAGTCTTGGTGGTTCCAAACTTCTTCCATTTTAACAATGATGTAGGCCGCTGTGTTCTTGATGGACTTCCAATGCTGCAGAAATTTGTTGGTACCCTTCCCCAGATCTGTGCCTCAACACAATCCTGTCTCGGAGCTCTACGGACAATTCCTTCAACATCATGTCTTGGTTTTTGCTCTGACATGCACTTTCAACTGTGGGATCTTATATAGACAGGTGTGTGCCTTTCCAAATCATGTCCAATCAATCGAATTTACCACAGGTGAACTCCAATCAAGTTGTAGAAACATTTCAAGGATGCACCTAAGCTCAATTTCAAAACTCATTGGAAAGGGTCTAAATACTAATGTAAATAAGGTATTTCTGCTTTTTATTTTAAATAAATGTTCTAAAATGTAGAAAAAACTGTTTTCCCTTTGTCATTATGGGGTATTGTGTGTCGATAAAGTAAACAAAATAGTGAAAAAGTCAAGGGGTCTGAATACTTTCCGTAGGCACTGTATGTCTACGAATGTAAGAGTGGTTGAATTTCTCCATTCACAACCAGTGTTGTGAAACCCACAATGACTCAATAATCCATGCTTTCTGGGAATGCTACAAAGTCCAAAAGTTATGGGCGGAGCTAGAAAGTTGACCTTCAAAAGCACTATAATGTAAACCCACTCCCAATCCGTCGGTCTGTATATATGAAGACATGAAACACAGGGTACATTGTGATACCCAATGCGCCAGAAGACTCATCACTCATCCTGAAAAAAAAAAAAAAAAAAATCTCAAAAACGTGGAAATCAATCCATCTGCCACCACCAACACAATGGAACCATTGTTTGTAAACAATGTATTTGTAAACAAACACTGTATAGCCTCAAAAAATATGGTTAAAACTAAACATTTGTATATGATGGATGGTCAGTCCTTGCACTCATAGCTCCAGCCCAAACCCTCAGTATTTAGTTTGAAATGCAGATTACCCTTTTAAAATAGGAATAAATCAGTTCAGTTTAATGGAAATCTATTGTGGATTGAATCAAATTAAGCTTTGTCGTGGGTAACACTTGTTTTTTCACGGCTAACGCTTTTTTCCTTTGTCTTTCTCAGTTAGCTCAAGCTTACACTCATAGGCGTATAAGGGTTGAAAATGGCTTGGACACCGATTTTATGCACCTAAATTGGAACACAGTGGCTGTACAGCAACATGCTATAAAAGACGCCAGAGCTCAGAGACAAAGTTGCCCCTGCAACTCTTGAATGTTTTGTTGTTGACTGAGTGAGGGAAATGGAGGGAAAAGGACTCTGTGTATTTTGGAAGATGAGACTGAGGATTATATTAAATACCACTTTGATGTCATACAAGCAAGTTAAATATGCACTTCACATTTCAATATCATAAATCTCATGTCATATCCAGTTCAATATTTATGATCACTGTGTTTGATGTTGACATGGAGTCAAACCCTGTGTTATTATGAACATATTTATCTATTGTGAAGGAAATTCGCTGTGGAACACGCACCTGAATGCATGCATGACTCTTTTCTATGCGGACCAAAATGACGTTCTGTTTCTCTGAATTGCCATGTGAAAGCGTAAACAACAACAGTAATTGTGTGAGTGCGGGCATGCAAGGCTGTGTTCCAAACAAAACAACCGCAAGGGTGCTTGCTCTAGTTCCTCAAGAGCACAGCTAGAATAACTCAAAAAAGCACTTTATAGTTGAAGACTCTTCTTTGAGTCATAAAAGTGCATTGAAATGACTTAGGAACTGTGCACACTTGGGAGAGGTGTGTGGCCACTTGTGGACACCAGTTAGTCTTCTCACTCAACACCTTGTCATTTGTTTGTCTTAAGGTGTACCTAACCCATATTCTCCAGGAATATTCTTATCGTGTTACTGATTGTATCCGCAGTGTTTACAGATTCCGTTATCAACAAATGCGGCAAAAAATACAGAAAATGTACAATGCACAAAAAATCTACAGTGTAATGTTTGGATTTGGTCATGTGTCAAGGTTAACTGCCAGGTCTAATAACTTTTCCATCCTCTCCAAACTGTTTCCTTTCAATTGATATCATGTTTATGCATAAACTTGTCATATTTCATTTGTAATAAACATATCAATGTATCCCTATCCGTATAGGCCAGGGTTAATCTTCTGATTTGTACTGAATAGGACATTAGTACTTTAGTTACAGCTGAGTAGTTTCGCATGAGTACGACATGGTCCTGCTTGATCTTGTCCATTAGAAACATTTAGAGGCATAGCACTGTATGTTCAGGTCAGTATAAGAAAGTCTCTCTCTCCATCTCTCTCGCTCTGTCTCTCTGTCTCTCAATTCAATACAATTCAAATGGCTATAGTGGCATGGGAAACGTGTTTACATTGCCAAAGCAAGTGAAATAGATAATAAACAAAAGTGGTATAAACAATAAATAATGAACAGTAAACATTACACTCACAGACGTTCCAAATGAATAAAGACATTTCACATGTGATTTTATGGCTATATACAGTGCTGTGACGATATGTAAATAGTTAAAGTAAATAAATAAACATAAATGTGGGTTGTATTTACATTTATGTTTGTTCTTCGCCAACACAGCAGCAAGATTTCAACCTAATTTTCAACCTCAACCTCAGTTTCAACCTCATTTTGTGGGCAGTGTGCACATAGCCTGTCTTCTCTTGAGAGCCAGGTCTGTCTATGGCGGCCCAACTCAATAGCAAGGCTATGCTCACTGAGTCTGTACATAGTCAACACTTTCCTTAATTTTGGGTCATTCACAGTGGTCAGGTATTCTGCCACTGTGTACTCTCCGTTTAGGGCCAAATAGCATAGCATACATTTTTTGGGGGGGTCAATTCTTTCCAATGTGTCAAGTAATTATCTTTTTGTTTTCTCATGATTTGGTAGGGTCTAATCGTGTTGCTGTGCTGGGGCTCTGTGAGGTATGTTTGTGTTTGTGAACAGAGCCCCAGGACCAGCTTGCTTAGGGGACTTATCTCTAGGCTAATCTCTCTGTAGGTGATGGCTTTGTTATGGAAGGTTTGGGAATCATTTCCTTTTAGTTGGTTGTAGAATTGAACGTCTTCTTGATTTCTATAATTAGCGGGAATTGGCCTAATTCTGCTCTGCATGCATTATTTGGTGTTTTACGTTGTACACAGAGGATTTTCTCAATTTGGTGTTTGTCCCATTTTGTGAATTCTTGGTTGGTGAGCAGACCCCAGACCTTACGACCATAAAGGGCAATGGGTTATATAACTAATTCAAGTATTTCTTGCCAGATCCTAATTGGGATTCAAATTTTATGTTTATTTTGATGGCGTAGAAGGCCCTTCTTGGCTTGTCTCTCAGGTCATTCACAGCTTTGTGGAAGTTACCTGGGGTCCTGATGTTTAGGCCGCGGTACGTATAGTTTGTTGTGTGCTCTTGGGCAATAGTGTCTAGATGGAATTTGTATTTGTGGTCCTGGCAACTGGACCTTTTTTGTAACACAATTATTTTTGCCTTCAAAAGATTTAATGTCAGGGCCCAGGTCTGACATAATCCGTGCAGAAGATCTAGGTGCTGCGATAGGCCCTCCTTGGTTGGGGATAGATGCATCAGATTAAAAGCAGACAGTAGACATTTGACTTCAGATTCTAGTAGAGTGAGTCCGGGTGCTGCAGACTGTTCTAGTGCACTCGCCAATTCGTTGTTATAGATGTTGAAGAGGGTGGCGCTCAAGCTGCATCCCTGTCGCACCCCACGGCCCTGTGGAAAGAAATGTGTGTGTTTTTTGCCAATGTTAACTGCACACTTGTTGTTTGTGTACATGGTTTCATAATGTTGTATGCTTTTCCCACAACACCGCTTTCCATCAATGTGTATAGCAGACCCTCAAATTGAGTCAAAAGCTTTTTTGAAATCAACAAAGCATGAGAAGACTTTGCCTTTGTTTTGGTTTGTTTCTTTGTCAATTAGGGTGAGTAGGGTGAATACGTGGTCTGTTGTACGGTAATTTGGTAAAAAAGCTAATTTGGCATTTGCTCAGTGCATTGTTTTCACTGAGGAAATGAACGAATCTGCTGTTAGCGATTCTTTGTGTTGTTTTTTGTTTAGTGTGTTACAATTTTCCCAGAAGACGTGCTGTTCCTTCTTTTTCTGTTGTGTATTTCTCTATTATTTTAGTGATTCACCACAGTAAAGGCGTAGGCTCTGGTTTTCTGGGCCTCTTTGTTTTTGGTTGGATAGATTTCTCAATTTCTTTCTTAGGTGTTTGCATTCTCCATCAAACCAATTGTCATTGTTTTCCATTTTCTTAGGTTGTCTGCTTGACATTTTAAGATTTGATAGGGAAGCTTAAAGGTAAAATATAATGTTTAGGTTTTCTACTGTCAAGTTTACACCTTCACTATTACAGTGAAATGTTTTGTCAAGGAAGTTGTCTAAAAAGGATTTAATTTGTTGTCGCCTAATTGTTTTTTGGTATGTTTCTACACTACTTTCCTTCCAGCTATAGCTATTCGTAATATTGTTCAGTTCCCTTGGCTTTGATGCCTCATGATTGAGTGTTGCTTTGTTCAGGTAGACTGTGATTTTGTTGTGATTTGAAAGGGATGTCAGTGGGCTGACTGTGAACGCTCTGAAAGACTCTCGGTTGAGGTCAGTGATAAAGTAATCTACAGTACTACTGCCATGGGATGAGCTGTAGGTGTACCTACCATAGAAGTCTTCTCGAAGACTACCATTGACTATGTACAGATCCAGCGTGCGACAGAGCTACAGGAGTTGTGACAAGTTTTTGTTGGTTGTTTTGTCATAGCTGTGTCTAGGGGGGCATATTTGGGAGGGAATACTGTCACCTCCAGGTAGGTGTTTGTCCCCCTGTGTGCTGAGAGTGTCAGGTTCCTGTCCAGTTCTGGCATTTAGGTCACCACAGACTAGTAATGATGGTCATAAGACATTTGTTGTTGCTAATGGAATGTGCCACTGAGGAACTATGCTGGTCCAGGAAGACCCTTTATGAGTCAGGAGTGGAGTGGAGTCATCTCAGCAGACAGAAGCCAGAAGGCTGTTTTTTATGGAGATGTATGTCGCTGGGCTGGGGGCTTGGAGCCAGTGGAGTAGCCCTACTCAATCCCCTGCACAGAAAAAAAGAGGCAACTATTCTCTCCATCCCCCTAGGTAAGTTGCATGTGTGTTCTGCACTGTCAAGGGCTGAACTGACATGTAGAAGCCACATATTTCAGATATAGGCAGACCCCTTGGGCCAGCCATGACGTGAGAATGTAGTGATGAGATGAGATTGTGATTTACCCTTGTTATTTATCTCCAACGCCACCCACCACTATACATTATGGATGAGATCTGTCTCTGGTCTGCACAAGGGGAGTTCAGGCTACTGTCCAGATTACAGATGTCTGTATGTATCTGATGTAGTGTAGTTTAGTTTCTTCTCAAGGTCACACTCTTTAATCTTTATGGGGAGGAGTACACTCCTAGGGGGAAAGTTCAGACATCTGCACTACAACCTTGCTAAATCATCAAGGACATTTTGTAACACTATAGCAAGGTGTTCTTCATTATTTGGGGATTTTTTCTTCTCGCATTTTCAAATAAGGTGTTTCAATTATCATATCATGAATGGCCTGTGAACTCTGGCTAAGGATGCTGTGATAGGGCTTGAAAAACAGGTCAGAATTGCCAAAATTCCTGATATTACAAATGTCAAAGAACATTCCAAGCAAACTGAACTGAACACTAAGAATGCGATAAGAAATAACCCAATTATAGCAGTGGACATCCCCCTTTTTAATGGGGTAGTTCCACAACAGCCCTTTGCAGTCCTCTGTCCGTAGGCATCGCTGAAACAATTTGAAGAATACAGAAGTCTGTGTATAATTATTCCTGAGAATGGATGGATTTCTTCAGATGAAAGAGAGAAAAGTGAGGCCACCAGGCAGGCAACACTGGCAGGGTGAAAAGTCATTCAGAAGCCTGCAGCAGCTGCACACTGTCAAATCTCCCCCCAGCTGTCTGCAACCAGGGACTGTAGGGAGGTACTGTACAGTTCACTCAGTTGCTCTGTTGGTCACTTTGATACACTCTACCCTCTGGCTCACATAAACATACACATTAACACACTGCTCAGGACGATAAGCACTGAACACACTGAGGGAACAAAGGAACTAAGAGAGACTGGTTACCAGAGTCGCCTCGTCTTCCCATCCTTCCCCGTTTTCCTGGAGGCCCTAGAAGGATGACAGAGAGAGAGAGATAAATGGATATTATTCATCGCCTGTCTTTTGTTGTCACCAAAGTAGGGGTTACAGCTTAATGAAAAACAACAACCTATATGTCATAGTGTGCAACTTGCACAGCTACCAATGAGGAATGATCTGTTTACTTCTCAGATATCTGAACTAGTCTGGACCGTGTTTGTACAAGTCCGATAAGATTCTTCCATTACAGAGTATCAATTGTGTGTAGAGACAGGAGGAGATAGTACACATGACCTGCCAGAACCGATGTTATGACAATGGGTTAACAGATCACTAACTGACTGATGGGTGATATAATATAGGAAGCTGATAGACAGCGTGAGAAAAATTGCCTTTCTGTTTCCCATTCCTGAAGACAGGCTCAGTGATCAGTGTGGAAGCTTCCCTTGGTGTGTCCACCCTGAAGATAAGAGGCCCGGCTGGGAAAAGGGCTATTCCTGACAGCAGCGATTGGAACACACAGACACCGTCCCCTCAGCTTTCCCCCTGGCTGCATCTGCAGGAAGGCCCCAGCCAGCAGTGACATCACACACAAGCCAAACAACATAATGATGTCTGTCAGCGACCTGCTCTAATTAGAGTCCAGGCACAGTGCAGCCTCTCATAAAGATAATGTTTAGAGTTCTATCTAAAAACACACTGGTGAGTGGTGACCTGACCAGACATGATGAAGGGAAGGCTCTTCCATCAGGGTTTCAGTTTAGACACGTCAAAGTCAGGCATCCATGGATGATGAGGATTTGAGATACCATCAAAGCTTTGGAAGTGCCTGGTTTAAATTTTTTTTTTACTTATTGCATGCATTTTATCAACCTATTCAAATGTGATATGGCTTAGACGGGGAAATTGTGAAACACAATGTGAGTGTGATGAGAATAGAGTTTCAACGTGCTGTACAACTCTCCCTCTGTTTTTCATTTGCTGGTGGCTGTGTGGACTTATCCCTCCAGTCTGAAGCCAGGCCATACGTAGCTGGATGCCTCATATCGATAACCCCCACAAGGATCAGGGGCTACAGCTGCATTGTTGATTAAGGGCTTGTAAAGGAAGCATTTCACAGAAAGGTCTAAACCGGTTGTATTCGGTGCATGTGACCAAGCAAATGTGATTTGATTTGATTTGATTACACACCTTCCACTGAGATCCAACAAGACCAACTGGCCCACATTCTCCACAGCACAGATAACATATTCAACATGCCTTCACCCTGACGCACTGGCCCAAGTCATAGTCCAAGGTCTCAGATCTCAAGAACGGTTTATGGTTTTAATAAGAAAATACAGTAACACCATATTATTTAACCACAGCACTTGTTCCAAAGGATAATTGCTTTAGCTCACAAGCAGGGGGAGGGTAGCTACGCGTTCAGATGACGTCAGCTCGGTATAACGTTTACCAATGGGACACACCACTACGCAAAACTGAACAAAAGAGATTGAATTACCATTTAAATGTTAACTTGAAAGTCCTCTGTTTTATCCAACAGATCCAACATGTGCGATTTACATGCCTATTACGCACAGGCCAAATAGTCAATGTTGCAGGAGTGAATGTCCCGCACTCTATTGTCCCGCACTCTATTGTCCCGCACTCTATTGTCCCGCACTCTAATGTCCCGCACTCTATTGTTAGTGTACGGTATACAGTACGTCTTTTAAAACTGGAGACATACTTACACATCTATGATGAATAAACCCCTTACGCAAACCTTCTGACTGTCTGCTGAAAAATCACAACACTAAATGACATGTAAATCCTATTGAAGGAGGAATATGTGACTTGTACACTAAACTTTGTGTGTGTGATGTTTCCCCTCTTCAGAACTAATCAAAAATAAAACATACAGCAAGATATTGAAATAATAATGTTAAGGCCAACTGGCTCTGTCTCAGTGAAATGAGCTCACAGAAGAACAAATGTGATTTAACTCAATTCGTTGTCCTGAAGATTTTTAGCAGACGTTTTTATCCAAAGCGGCCTGCAGTCATGGTCCAGGGATTTGAACACCCTCTATCCTGGCGTTGCAAGCACCATGCTCTGCCAACGGAGCTACAGAGGTCCACAACGGCGCTACAGAGGTCCACAACGGAGCTACTGAGGTCCACAACGAAGCTACAGAGGTCCACAACGGAGCTACAGAGGTCCACAACGGAGCTACAGAGGTCCACAACGGAGCTACAGAGGTCCACAATGGAGCTACAGAGGTCCACATTGGAGCTACAGAGGTCCACAACGGAGCTACAGAGGTCCACAACGGAGCTACAGAGGTCCACAACGGAGTTACAGAGGTCCACAACGGAGCTACATAGGTCCACAACTGAGCTACAGAGGTCAACAACTGAGCTACAGAGGTCCACAACTGAGCTACAGAGGTCCACAACTGAGCTACAGAGGTCCACAACTGAGCTACAGAGGTCCACAACTGAGCTACAGAGGTCCACAACTGAGCTACAGAGGTCAACAACTGAGCCACAGAGGACATACCTGTACTTTTCTCTAAATGTACAGTACGAAAACGAGACTGGTATGGCTATAATCAGAGTTACTATAGTGAACTAAAAGTTATTTTGGGTAGCTGACTCTGTGTTGATCTTTACTTTGGATGGAAGAGATCCAGTAGAGAGAGAGAGAGATGGAGGAAACAATCATCTGGCCCAATACATATTCATCACCTGGCACCCAGACACTATGTTAATTAATAGGAATCCTCAATACATATTCATCACCTGGCACCCAGACACTATGTTAATTAGTAGGAATCCTCAATACATATTCATCACCTGGCACCCAGACACTATGTTAATAGGGATCTTCAATATGTATTAACTACCTGGCACCCAGACACTATGTTAATAGGGATCTTCAAGGTACCATGTAGGTGTTCCAAAAACCCACACCTCCACAAGTGTTGGATTAAGAGCCTTAGAGGTGCTGGAATATGCACATGAATAGAGGGAATTCATAATGAATTCCATGGACAGTAATTTAGCAGGTGGTACGTGTTAGCTTGTTTAATTTGTAACACCACAAAAGAACCTATAGTGTGCTGAGGGTGTGAAAAGGAGGAGGAAAGAGCAATAACTGGGGTCGACGCCCCTCCACCCACCCACTTGGGATCCAATTCAGACCAGACGTAGATTAGTGGTGCTTATCCACATCTTAAGATACCACAGTGTCGCGGCAGGATGGAGCCAAAGGAAACTTAAAGCAGAAATGACCAACACAGGAAGGAGCTTTTTTTTTCTGGGTGGAGATTGTGTGTGTTTAATGGAACTGTCTAAATCCAGTAGCCCTCTTAGATTAAAAATACACGCTTATTAACTTTGGCAGATCAATCAACCTGGCAGAACATTCAAACTAAATATTATCTTTTGAAGCTTAATTTTAGATCGCTAAATAGCCCTGAAGTTAAAATATTAGGAACTTGTCTGATACAAAGCTTTTAAGCTACTTTGAGACTTACTTATTTAGGGAGCATGTCTGATACACAAACTGAGTAATAGTGCAATATTATCTAGGGAGAATAGAGTTATTGTGAGTTATATATACTAGAGTTATTGTGAGTTATATATTAAGGAATATTTTTTTATCTTTGATATTCTCTTGGGTCTGTATAGACAACGAGGGAGCACACGTTTCCAGCTATGTTTCCCTGGTACTAGTAGTGTCAGTAGGAACTGCACATTTTTAAAAAACACAACGATAATCCAAGTTTGAAGACTGGAAATTGTTGTAAGAAGGTTTGAAGATGACAGACGAAACTGTTGTAAGAAGGTTTGAAGATGACAGACAGGAAACTGTCGTAAGAAGGTTTGAAGATGACAGACAGGAAAGTTTGATTTAAATGTACTGATTATTTCTGTCTGTAATAATGCCCTTTTGTGGGGAAATACATTTTGATTGACTGGGCCTGGCTCCCCAGTGAGTAGGCCTGGCTCCCAACTTGGCAGGAACTAATGGGGATCCATAATAAACCCTAGGAAGAGTAGCTCCTGCCTTGGCAGGAATCCATGGGATCCTTAATAAATACTAATACAAACAGTGTACATGTAAACAAACACTATATAGCCTCAAAACATGGTTAAAACTATACTTTGACTTCATGGATGGTCAGTCTTTGCATTTATAACTCTCTGATACATATATGAGAGTGGTTACATTTCACCAACCCCATCTCTCAGCTGTTATCAAAAACAGTGGCAGGGTGGCTGCTTTGTTGTTTAAACTACAGATTTCCTCTTTAAAAAGTGAAATTGAGACAAAACTTTTCATTTTATGCTCGTTACAATCTTCCTTTTGGGGTGAATGGTGGATAGAAACGATCTACTTCCTCTGTGTCACCTTTCCTTCATCCCTAATACAGAAGAAGAGTGTTGGTATTGGTAATAAGCAACAACTGAACAGTCTCTTATGGTGCAGATCTGGTTTCAATGAGAAATCCATGTTGTGGTTAGCACCTTTAGGTGATGTCACCAGCCATACATAATGACCACGCTTTCTGCCAGCCCTAAAGCTCAGAAACGGCTCATACGAAGACAGCAGTGTTATAAGTTCGGTCAATATTCACCTACGTGTTCTACGCACATCCTCTGCATTAAAGCTACAACACTTTTCTTCTACAATGTGATGGAATTTGAAGTCTAGACAACAGGCAGCTCTACCAGTAGCAGGACTAATAGCACACAGCACTTCAAAGCAGAACTCTCCAGGTAGCATATTATGGTGGAGTGAACAGATCCTAGAACAAATGCGATTAATCTAGTGACATAGGTCTGATGAGGATGAGCCCGTAATTAGACATGGGCTATATGGACAAAAAGTCTGTCATCGCAATGACAATAATAATAACAATAAATAGAACGATAACTTTATAATATTAATGCACACCACAGTTTATAATATTAATGCACACCACAGTTTATAATATTAATGCACACCACAGTTTATAATATTAATGCACACCACAGTTTATAATATTAATGCACACCACAGTTTATAACATTAAAGCGCACCACAGTTTATAACTTTAATGTGCACCACAGTTTACAACATTAATGTGAACTACAGTTTATAACATTAATGTGAACTACAGTTTATAACATTAATGTGAACTACAGTTTATAACATTAATGTGAACTACAGTTTATAACATTAATGTGAACTACAGTTTATAACATTAATGTGAACTACAGTTTATAACATTAATGTGAACTACAGTTTATAACATTAATGTGCACCATAGTTTTTGTATTATCCTTTAAACTACTACTACTAGTTTGATTGCTGTAGCCATCAATTGTCCCATTAACAATCACCCATATTAGCAAACTGATTTCATCTTAAACATTTCTCTAGTCCCTTGAACAACAGACTATCCCTTGAACAACAGCCTAACCCTTGAACAACAGCCTAACCCTTGAACAACAGCCTAACCCTTGAACAACAGCCTAACCCTTGAACAAAAGCCTATCCCTTGAACAACAGCCTAACCCTTGAACAACAGCCTAACCCTTGAACAACAGCCTAACCCTTGAACAACAGCCTAACCCTTGAACAAAAGCCTATCCCTTGAACAACAGCCTAACCCTTGAACAACAGCCTAACCCTTGAACAACAGCCTAACCCTTGAACAAAAGCCTATCCCTTGAACAACAGCCTAACCCTTGAACAACAGCCTAACCCTTGAACAACAGCCTATCTCTTGAACAAAAGCCTATCCCTTGAACAACAGCCTATCCCATGAACAACAGCCTAACCCTTGAACAACAGCCTAACCCTTGAACAACAGCCTATCTCTTGAACAACAGCCTAACCCTTGAACAACAGCCTAACCCTTGAACAACAGCCTA
This sequence comes from Oncorhynchus mykiss, assembly GCF_013265735.2. Taxonomy (NCBI): domain Eukaryota; kingdom Metazoa; phylum Chordata; class Actinopteri; order Salmoniformes; family Salmonidae; genus Oncorhynchus; species Oncorhynchus mykiss. The sequence continues at coordinate 36,540,055 of NC_048593.1, forward strand.
ACCCTTGAACAACAGCCTATCTCTTGAACAACAGCCTAACCCTTGAACAACAGCCTAACCCTTGAACAACAGCCTAACCCTTGAACAACAGCCGATCCCTAACTAAGCGATGCTTAACACTGATGAGAGGTACAATATCAAATAATTCACAGTGAAAAGACTGGGGTTAGGGTTTATCCATGAAATATGATATACAGCACATATTTATGGATTCCAAACAATTGCATCATGTACAGTGCCTTCGGAAAGTATTCAGATCCCTTTACATCTCCACATTTTGTTACGCTACAGCCTCATTCTAAAATGTATTAAATCGTTTTTTCCCATTTATCAATCTACACACAATACCCCTTAATGACAAAGCAAAAACAGGTTTTTAGAAATCTTTGCTAATATATTGAATATAAAAAATGGAAATATTACATTTACATAAGTATTCAGACCCTTTACTCAGTACTTTGTTGAAGCACCTTTGGCAGTGATAACAGCCTCAAGTGTTCTTGGGTATTACGCTACAAATTTGGCACACCTGTATTTGGGAAGTTTCTCCCATTGTTTTCTGCAGATCCTCTCAAGTTCTGTCAGGTTGGATGGGGAGAGTTGCTGCACAGGTATTTTCAGGTGTCTCCAGAGATGTTCGATCGGGTTTAGGTCCAGACTCTGGCTGGGCCACTCAAGGACATTCAGAGACTTGTCCCGAAGCCACTACTGCATTGTCTTTGCTGTGTGCTTAGGGTCGTTGTCCTGTTGGAAGGTGGACTTTGAACCCAGTCTGAGGTCCTGAGAGTTCTGGAGCAGGTTTTCATCAAGGATCTCTCTGTACTTGACTCCGTTCATCTTTACCTCGATCCTGACTAGTCTCCCAGTCCCTGCCGCTGAAAAACATCCCCACAGCCTGGTGGTGCCAGGTTTCCTCCAGACGTGACACTTGGCATTCAAGACAAAGACTTCAATTTTGGTTTCATCCAACCAGAGAATCTTGTTTCTCATGGTCTGAGAGTCTTTAGGTGCCTTTTGGAAAACTCCAAGTGGGATGTCACGTGTTTTACTGAGGAGTGACTTCCGTCTGGCCACTCTACCATAAAGGCCTGATTGGTGGAGTGCTGCAGAGATGGTTGTCCTTCTGGAACGTTCTCCCATCTCCACCTAGGAACACTAAAGCTCTGTCAGAGTGACCATTGGGTTCTTGGTCACTTCCCTGACCAAGGCCCTTCTCCCCCGATTGCTCAGTTTGGCCAGGCGGCCAGCTGTAGAAAGAATCTTGGTGGTTCCAAATTTCTTCCATTTAAGAATGATGGAGGTCACTGTGTTTTTGGGGAACTTCAATGCTGCAGAAATGCTTGGGTTCCCTTCCCCAGATCTGTGCCTACAGACAATTCGTTCGACCTCATGGCTTGATTTTTGCTCTGACATGCACTGTCAACTCTGGTACTTTATATCGACAGGTGTGTGCCTTTCCAAATCATGTCCATTAAATTGAATTTACCACAGGTGGACTCCAATCAAGTTGTAGAAACATCTCAAGGATGATCAAAGGAAACAAGATGCACCTGAGCTCAATTTCAAGTCTCATAGCAAAGGGTCTGAATACTTATGTATATAAGGTATTTCTGTTTTATATTTTTTTAAATTTTGCTAAAATTTCGAAAAACCTGTTTTCACTTTGTCATTATGGGGTATTGTGTGTAGATAATGTAACAAAATAGTGAAAAAGTCAAGGTAACATGCTATCAAATAAAGGCAGTCTGCAAGCTTTCAGTCCAGACTGTAATATGACCATTATTTAGGCTGAACATCTCTTCCAAACGTATCATAAAAAACATCTCTTCAGTGTGCGTGGGTTTGTGGGGAGGGGTGGGGTGGGGGTTTGTGTGTGGGCGTGTATGGATTTGTTTTACCCAGATTACTGGACAACAGGACAAGGACATCTGACGTAAGCATTTTATAAACTGCTTCTGTCTGATACAGGAACTAACATTGACGTGGCCATCACCTAATGGGTTTCAGAACTTGGCTAAACAGACAGTAATTTGGGCTTTAAAACCTGCTCTGCACTATACGAAAAAGGACCCCCACACTCTCCTCAACCTCCCCTCAACCTTCTCTCCCAACCTCCCTCTTAACCCCCCCACCCCCCCACACCATTCAAACCCTCCTCAACCTCCTAACCTCCCACTCAAAATGGGCCATCAATCTATTCAACCGTGTCAATCTCCACTCAACCGCCTCAACCTCCACTCAACTTACCTTCAACAGCCACTCAACCTACCTTCAACCTCCCTCTCAGCCTCCCTCACACTCTCCTCAACAGCCCCTCAACCCTCCCTCTCAACCTCCCCCACACACTCCTCATCCTCCTCAACCTCCCTCTCAATCTCCCCCACACCCTCCTCACCCTCCTCAACCTCCCCTCTAAAATGTGGATTGAATTAGGGGAAAAAGTTATAATGCCCGAATAGATTTCCTTTCATATTTGATCTGTGGCTTTTTAATCAGTAACATTTTCCTGTTAGTTTCACAGGCCCGTAGCCTTTTGAGCCCCAATGTAAGTCCACACTACTTCTCACACTAATAAAAAAGGACTGTATTTTTTCACCCCTCATCAACAACTTTAAGGTTTAAAGGGCAATTCTGGCACTTTTTAAGCTCTTATTCATCATCTACAGTACCAAACTAGTTTCTACATACACTGAGTGTACAAAACATTAGGAACACCTGCTCTTTCCAATATATAGACTTACCAGGTGAACCAAGGTGAAAGCTATGATCACTTATTGACGTCACTTGTTAAATCCAATTAAATCAGTGTAGATAAAGGGGAGGAGACAGGTTAAAGAATGATTTTTAAGCCTTGAGACAATCAGAGTCTGAATGGTCAAGACAAAATATTTAAGTGCCTTTGAACAGGGTATGGTAGTAGGTGCCAGGAGCACCGGTTTGAGTGTCAAAAACTGCAACGCTACTGGGTTTTCCACACTCAACAGTTTCCCGTGTGTATCAAGAATGCTCCACCACCCAAGGGACATCAAGCCAACTTGACACAACTATGGGAAGCATTGGAGTCAACATGATTCAACATGAGCCAAAATGGTCATAAGCCTGTGGAACCCTTTTGACACCTTGTAGAGTCCATTCCTCGACAAATTGTGGTGGTTCTGAGGGCAAAAGGGGGTGCAAATCAATTTTAGCTAAGTGTTCCTAATGTTTTGTACACTCAGTGTATAGCATATTTCTATGATCTGTTGTTAAAAAGATAAGAAGAAAGGTCCTAAAAAATGCTTCTCTGTGAATAGGATTAGTCACAATGCTTCTCTGTGAATAGGAGTAGTCACAATGCTTCTCTGTGAATAGGATTAGTCACAATACTTCTCTGTGAATAGGAGTAGTCACAATGCTTCTCTGTGAATAGGAGTAGTCACAATGCTTCTCTGTGAGTAGGATTAGTCACAATGCTTATCTGTGAATAGGAGTAGTCACAATGCTTCTCTGTGAATAGGAGTAGTCACAATGCTTCTCTGTGAATAGGATTAGTCACAATGCTTCTCTGTGAATAGGATTAGTCACAATGCTTCTTTGTGAGTAGGATTAGTCACAATACTTCTCTGTGAATAGGAGTAGTCACAATGCTTCTCTGTGAATAGGAGTAGTCACAATGCTTCTCTGTGAGTAGGATTAGTCACAATGCTTATCTGTGAATAGGAGTAGTCACAATGCTTCTCTGTGAATAGGAGTAGTCACAATGCTTCTCTGTGAATAGGATTAGTCACAATACTTCTCTGTGAATAGGAGTAGTCACAATGCTTCTCTGTGAATAGGAGTATTCACAATGCTTCTCTGTGAGTAGGATTAGTCACAATGCTTATCTGTGAATAGGAGTAGTCACAATGCTTCTCTGTGAATAGGAGTAGTCACAATGCTTCTCTGTGAATAGGATTAGTCACAATGCTTCTCTGTGAATAGGATTAGTCACAATGCTTCTCTGTGAATAGGATTAGTCACAATGCTTCTCTGTGAATAGGATTAGTCACAATGCTTCTCTGTGAATAGGATTAGTCACAATGCTTCTCTGTGAATAGGAGTAGTCACAATGCTTCTCTGTGAATAGGATTAGTCACAATGTTTCTCTGTGAATAGGATTAGTCACAATGCTTCTCTGTGAATAGGATTAGTCACAATGCTAGGATTAGTCACAATGCTTCTCTGTGAATAGGATTAGTCACAATGCTTCTCTGTGAATAGGATTAGTCACAATGCTTCTCTGTGAATAGGATTAGTCACAATGCTTCTCTGTGAATAGGATTAGTCACAATGCTTCTCTGTGAATAGGATTAGTCACAATGCTTCTCTGTGAATAGGATTAGTCACAATGCTTCTCTGTGAATAGGATTAGTCACAATGCTTCTCTGTGAATAGGATTAGTCACAATGCTTCTCTGTGAATAGGATTAGTCACAATGCTTCTCTGTGAATAGGATTAGTCACAATGCTTCTCTGTGAATAGGATTAGTCACAATGCTTCTCTGTGAATAGGCTTAGTCACAATGCTTCTCTGTGAATAGGATTAGTCACAATGCTTCTCAGGATTTAAAAAAAAGGTGATTTTCAAAACTTGCAACAAGTTTGTAGCCCAAGGGAGGGTATTTTCTTGCTCTCCACGTCACTGTGAACCTCATGGTTTTAAAATGCTTTAACTTTCGATGATGTCATTGGGTAGAACTTTTTTACTTTATATATTTTTTACACATATGTTGACACTGGTATTGTGCTGGAGATTATGAAAATGAGGTAGAAAAGTGGTGGAGTTTCAGGTTTAAAGCCCTCCTACCCACCTACAAGGGTGGTCTAATATATTCACTCAGCTCGTTGGCTCCATGACTACCTAAGCGATGGCTAGAGTGTTTTCTCACGACTGCCAAAGTGATGGCTAGAGTGTATTCTTTGGCATTGTCTGATAGAAAGGTTAGAAAACAAATGACAAAGTAGACATGAACACAGCAGGAGCTTTCTACTTGGCAAGCACAGACAACAGAGAAGAGACTATTATTCAGACTGGAAACGGGCACGCTCAGAAAACAACCAAGCCGTAAACAAGTTTAGTACTGGGCACAGACAACAAGAACAACACCCACAAATGTAGTTGTTTCAACTAATTATTATTTTAAAAATCCCAAACTTGAGAAAACATTGGAAAAAATTCAGTACATTTAAAATGATCTGTTTGTCTCAAATTGTCTCATGTTCATTCAACTATATTATCACTATCATTAGAGCATCTTACTTAAAAATGTTTGTGCAAACAAACAAAAACAATGTTTAAACTGACATGTTTGACACACGTTGAGATGCATGAATACATTGTGCATGTTAATTTATACAGTAATTATTATTCAACATGTCCTCACCTGGGATGTTATATTAAAATGATGCCTAACACACTAAAAAGATCACAAGAAGCTACAGTAATATATTAGCAGAGCACATTTGGATGGTGATGGTTTACAGACTAAGAGACAACAATATCCAGAACCAACAACTGTTCCCCCCCAAGTGAGAGATGACAGACTTCATCATTCACCACTGCATATAGAGCTTTCCATCAAACTAAACATGAGGATGTGTGTGTCTGTTAAATAAAACCAGTCATCAGAATCAAACACAAAGCCTGAGCCATAATTGAAGCCATGATGACAGTTTCATCCTTTCTACTGACATATTTGTGTCTTTGACTCCGAACCAACTCAAATGCCACAGCAATGAGACTTCAGAGGTATGTTTACCTTTCTTTACAACATATTTTATATTCGTGAGAGACTATAATTTCTCAGTGTCTACTGTTTCCAGATTGAAGAACTCACGCATCAGGATGCGTCAATCAAGTGGACATAGAGACAGAGAAAGGGATAGAGAAAGAGTCTTAATGATGATTTACATTGAAACATACAACATTATAATCAACATCCGACATTTGGAGGACTTTGCACAAGTCCTCAAGACTGCACAAACTCGAATTGGGACTTCGGCTGTGCTAGGGCAGAGAGACCTATTAAAAAATCAAATCACATGCATGCACATATTTAGCAGATGTTATTGGGGGTGTAGCGAAATGCTTGTGTTCCTAGCTCCAACAGTGCAGTAGTATCTAACAATTCACCACAACACAGACACATCTAAAAGTAAAAGAATGTAATTAAGAAATATATAAATATTAGGACGAACAATGTCGGAGTGGCATTGACTAAAATATAGTAGAATAGAATACAGTATATACATATGAAATGAGTAAAGCAGTATGTAAGCATTATTCAAGTGACTAGTCTTCCATTTGCTGGCATTAAGGACAGAGAATTAGAAAATGATATAGAGATTAGCACAAACATCTCTTCTAAGGCATGATGGGTAGAAGAGCTCTAATTCCCGTGGTGTGATCATGTGTAAAGGGGCATGGCATCCCAGAGCCCAACAGTTTAAAAGGTCTTCCGTGGAGAGACCACTCTGTGCACCAGACGGGCTCTGTAAAGAAACCTGGACTGCATCTCAGTCTCTTTCATGTGGAACAGTGCAGCAAATGCAATAATAAACAGCATTTCTAGTTACTGTGCTAAGTGCAATCAATTTCCTAGTTTGTTGTTGTTTTTCTTTGAATTGCCAAATGGGTGAGCTAAAGTGTACCCTCCACTCAGACAGGCACGTGAACTCTTACTTCATCTGTCTTCATCTGTCTTCAGAGCGTTGGACTAGTAACCGAAAGGTTGCAAGATCAAATCCCCGAGCTGACAAGGTACAAATCTGTCATTCTGCCCCTGAACAAGGCAGTTAACCCACTGTTCCTAGGCCGTCATTGAAAATAATAATTTGTTCTTTAACTGACTTGCCTAGTTAAATAAAGTTTTTTTTTTTAAATGGATTCTCAGATGCTTCTCAAACATTAAAGCCATTTTCAGGCACCAGGTTAAGACGGAAAAGTTCACTTTTTTACATCCAAATCTGTTATAGTTGTCCAGACACTTTTTTTTGTGATTTGACGTGTTTTTGAGAAACGTACCCCAAACAGCGATTTACTTCTTCATCCTCGGTCTGCAGCGTGGGGACAAAAAAAATGTAAAAATGAACAAAAGCTCCAAAAACACTCAAATACGTCCTGTTAGAAACGGACACGTTCAGTACAGAGATGTAGATCTTTAGATGTTGTACACATGAAATTGTGTCACTCCGGACATGATCTGCCACATTATATTCCATTTTGTGCGACTCAAGCTGTTCTCTATACAGAGCTGTGCCGGGGGTGTTTGTATATACAGTTGAAGTCGGAAGTTTTACATACACCTTAGCCAAATACATTTAAACTCAGTTTTTCACAATTCCTGACATTTAATCCTAGTAATAATTCAATGTCTTAGGTCAGTTAGGATCACCACTTTATTTTATGTGAAATGTCAGAATACTTAGTTGAGAGAAAGATTTCTTTCAGCTTTTATTTCTTTCATCACATTCCCAGTGGGTCAGAAGTTTACATACACTCAATTATGATTTGGTAGCATTTCCTTTAAATTGTTTAACTTGGGTCAAACGTTTCGGGAAGCATTCCACAAGCTTCCCACAATAAGTTGGGTGAATTATGGCCCATTACTCCTGACAGAGCTGGTGTAACTGAGTCAGGTTTGTAGGCCTCGCAAACGCTTGCTCGCACATGCTATTTCAGTTCTGCCCATGAATATTCTATGGGATTAGGTCAGGGCTGTGTGACGCCACTCCAATACCTTGACTTTGTTGTCCTTAAGACATTTTGCCACAACTTTGGAAGTATGCTTGGGGTCTTTGTCCATTTGGAAGACCCATTTGCGACCAAGCTTTAATTTCCTGACTGATGTCTAGAGATGTTGCTTCAATATATCCACATAACTTTCCTCCCTCATGATGCCATCTATTTTGTGAAGTGCACCAGACCCTCCTGCAGAAAAGCACCCCACAACATGATGCTGCCACCCCTGTGCTTCATGGTTGGGATGGTGTCTTCGGCTTGCAAGCCTCCCCCTTTTTCCTCCACACATAGCGATGGACATTATGGCCAAACAGTTCTATTTTTGTTTCATCAGACGAGAAAACATTTCTCCAAAAAATACAATCTTTGTCCCCATGTGCAGTTGCAAACCGTAGTCTGACTTTTTTATGACTGTTTTGGAGCAGTGGCTTCTTCCTTGCTGAGCGGCCTTTCAGGTTATGTCGGTAAAGGACTCGTTTTACTGTGGATATAGATCCTTTTGCACCTGTTTCCTCCAGCATCTTCACAATATCCTTTGCTGTTGTTCTGGGATTGATTTGCACTTTTCACACCAAAGTACATTCATTTCTAGGAGACAGAACGCGTCTCCTTCCTGAGCGGAATGACGGCTGCATGGTCCCATGGTGTTTATACTTGCCTACTATTGTTTGTACAGATGAACGTGGCACCTTCAGGCGTTGGAAATTGTAGACCTTGTGTAGGTCTTGGATGATTTCTTTTGATTTTCTCATAATGTCAAGCAAAGAGGCACTGAGTTTGAAGGTAGGCCTTGAAATACATCCACAGGAACACCTCCAATTGACTCAAATGATGTCAATTAGCCTACCAGAAGCTTCTAAAGCCATGACATAGTTTTCTTGAATTTTCCAAGCTGTTTAAAGGCACAGTCAACTTAGTGTATGTAAACTTCTGACCCACTGGAATTGTGATACAGTGAATTATAAGTGAAATAATCTGTCTGTAAACAGTTGTTAGAAAAATGACTTGCGTCATGCACGAAGTAGATGTCCTAACCAACTTGCCGAAACTATAGTTTGTTAACAAGACATTTGTGGAGTGGTTGAAAAACAAGTTTTAATGACTCCAACCTAAGTGTATGTAAACTTCCAACTTCAACTGTATACTGTATTGCCTTCATACTGCAGAAAGTCAAATCACTCAAGTGTATTGATACTTCTATAACATTTACATCCAAAATACAGATTTACAGGCTGTCTTCCTCTGACGAGGAGGAGTAGTAAGGATCGGAGGACCAATGCGCAGCGTGGTACGTGTTCATGCTCTTTATTAAAACAATCGAACACTGAAACAAAACAATAAAGGACACGTGAAATATCCAACCGAAACAGTTCCGTGTGGAACACACAGACACAGAAATTAAACACCCACAAAACACAAGTGGGAAAAGGCTACCTAAGTATGATTCTCAATCAGAGACAACTAACGACACCTGCCTCTGATTGAGAACCATACCAGGCCAAACGCAAACACAACATAGAAAACGGAACATAGACAACCCACCCAACTCACTGTCATGTATTGTCATGTTGTGTCTTTCTGTCCTTTCCTTTCACCCTGTCTCCCTCTGCTGGTCGTATTAGGTTACCTTTTCTCCCCCGCTTTCCCCCAGCTGTTCCTTGTCTCCTCCTAACTACCCATTCACCCCGTTTCCCACCTGTTCCCTTTTTCCCTCTGATTAGGTCCCTATATCTCTCTCTGTTTCTGCTCCTGTTTTTGTCGGATTCTTGTTTGTTGTGTTTCATGCCTGAACCAGACTATCGTCATGTTTGCTGTAACCTTGTCCTGTCCTGTCGGAATCTGCCGGTCTGTCTGAACCTACCTATGTTTGGTTATTAAAGAAGCTCTGTTAAGTTAATTCGCTTTTGGGTCCTCATTCACTCACCGTGACACTCACACCCTGACCATACTAAAACAAAGACAAATCAAAGGAACTAAGGTCAGAACATGACAGATGTAAAAAAAATAAATAAAAAAAAGATAACTTCTGCTTTATAACCTTCTCAATACCATTTTCTTCAGGATAGTGGAGGATGTTGGGAGGAGCTATAAGAGGACGGGCTCATTGTAATGGCTGGAATGGAATTAATGGAACTGAGTCAAATGTGGTTTCCATATGTTTGATGTGTTTGATACCGTTCCATTTATTCCATTCCAGACATTACAATGAGCCGTCCTCCTATTGCTCCTCCCATCAGCCTTGCTTCACGAGTGTTTAGCTGATTCAGAAGTTATCTCAACATATTCTCTTCAAGCCTGAGATCACATGAGTTTGATATGAGAAGGATGGGGGCCCAATCAGTGAATACTAGAGACAATGTCTTAATGTACGTCAGCGTCCATTTTTATTATCAATAGTTGTTATAACATACAGAAGTTAACCCCACAGTGGTCTCAGTAATCATTCAGACTAGAGATGGATGTACTAAACCCCAGGTGAGATTACTCTGGCAGTGTGAAATACAGGTCACCTGACAGTCTGCTATTGGAAATAGCTAAAGTAGAGGGGCTGAGCGGAGGATTTCTGTCCCACCCTGGTTTGAGTTTGGGAGTGGGTGAAGTTGCATAAAGAATATAGTGGACTTCCTTTATTCTAACTGAGAACAGGCATCTTTTGAGTTTTTCTTACAAATGGTTCCCTAGCCAATAGGTCAGATGAAAGGAAGGTAAATCACATGTTCAGTTTTGATGGACATGGCCTTGGAATGGTAATAGTATCCAGAACCCAGTACCCCAAAGCATTCTGTGACTGTTTGCCTATGGTAAAAAAAAGAGCTATACTGCATAAATACGGCAATGTGAGTTCGATTGAATTGAACATTAGGAGTAGGCTTCATCTGTTTCCATACATTTAAAGGGTGACTGCACTTCCTGATTTGGCCTCGTTTTAGATTTGGTTCATTAGGAAATGCTAGCAGCCATGAATTAAAACAGATTCAAATTCTAGTGGAATTTAAATGTGAGTTGGTTTTGGGGTGTGGTTTGTTGTGGGTGTCTTTTGTGTATGTTTGCAGGTGGGACGATCTAGCCAAATTATTTCACAAATTTTGCCATGGCAAAATTGGTTTGACTTTGGATAGCTTTTTTTTAACTACACCGTATTCAAAAGATTAGCCAGCTAGCTCTATGGCTGGTTCTGGAGCTGGATTTGTCATAAGCATTGATTTAGAGAAAACTACATCAGATATACAGATATGCATCTGTTGGTCACAGACACCTTTAAAAAAGGTAGCGGCATGGATCAGAAAACCAGACAGTATCTGGTGTAACCACCATTTGCCTCATGCAGTGCAACACATCTCCTTCACATAGAGTTGATCAGTGTGACACTGCATTCACAAGGATTTGCACAAACTGGGCAGTTCAGATGTGTCACTTTAAGCCAAAATATATCATAATTTGACTAAAACGATTCCTTTAATTGACTTAAATCGTTGTGTAACATCATGGGTAAGCTCTGGCCGTCGTCTTTCAGCTTCAAAAAGTGAATTTCTACTTGTGCGGGCGTTTAATCATGAAATTAGATTGTAATCAACTTGGATTTGGGATGTTGATGTAGAGAAAAATGAATGGTGACATCCTCTTCACCTTCACTATCTGCCTTGCATTGTTACTATAAGTTCATCAGACCAGGTAACTGTCAAAATAAAGGAAACACTTGCGTAAACGAGGGATACAAAGTATATTGAAAGGAAGTGCTTCCACACAGGTGTGGTTCCTGAGTTCATTAAGCAATTATGCCAAGGAGCGTTGAAGTGGTTCTGGCGTCTCATGGTGGCCCAATGCCTGATTAACACTAGAACCACTATAGGCCAACGGCCACTGACATTTGATTTTGTAAATTTAAAAAATCAGCCCCCCAAAAAAGCTCTGTCCTGCTCCTTCCCTGACTTTTCCTAAATGTTTGTATTTTACACGGCTCATTTGTCAGAATTTTTAAATCACAAACAGAAAAGTATTTCGAAACTTTTGCCATAACTGTCCTGTGAGGATCCAAGTAGGTCAGATCTGCTTTGCAATAAATAACTTCAACCAGACCCTCTCTCACACGCAAAGGGGGAGGGGGGACTGGTGGGGGTTAACACCTCACACCCTGTTGTAAATCAAGGAGAAAAGATTACGTTTTCCCTCTCCAAATTCAGCGCAGGAATGTGCTCCTGTTTCACAGACTTTTCCCGCAGAAACACTAACACATTCTAAAGCAAATACTGGAACAATATTTCTAACATAGAACATGGGGAATGGTCAGAGATGCTTTAAAGAACAATAATGTCATATTGTGTGTTATTTTGTGATGTCATTAAACATTTTATAAAGGAACTACTGTAACTTGGAAAGTATACATACTACTGTACATGTGCGAAGATTCCATCCTCTGCGTTGTGCATGATATATAAAGTGTTTTTGTTAAGATAGGTGTCTGATTTTAGAAACTTTAAAAATAAATTGTTTCTATAACTGTGCACAGTAAGTAGTCACCACCCCCTTGAGTGAGGTCAGAGAGCGTGTCAGCCTGACGGAACCGCCCCTTTGAACAAATTGTATAAAATTATGGGTTAAAAAATAAACATATTAGACCAGAGAGATGTAGAACTGCAGCTCACGTTTCAAGTGGTTTGAACTCTGAATCTCAACACGAGGTAGAGACGATAAAGTCACCTCCCGGACAATCATTGGTACGGCTGATTAGCTGTCCTAAATAAAGTATCTAGAAAAGCGAAGTTAAGTGGGAACATTCTACTACTCTTTTAAAACCGTCATATTACTCTACTCTCATCACCCCACTGGGAACCACCGACACGGCTGGCTAGCATATCTTCAAAGCAGCATCTTCCAGAGCGAAGGGAAGGAGAATAAACTTGTAGTTCTCTTCAGGACTACGCAACAAGTCACCGGATACCAGAAAACTGTAGAGGAGAACAACAGAGAAACCCCTTTTGGACAATCAGAGCCTTACAAGCGTGCCGCGAAAAGGCCCAACCCCCTTTCCAAGGTGGCCCGGTTCAGAGAGAGTTACACGGTGAACCAAGGCATTTCCATATAAATACATTCATGATTTCTTATTCCAAGCGGGTGGCGGTTCGTGTGCAAAGTATAAGTGAGAGTAGTTTCTAAATGTACCAACGTTAACTGTCTCTGTCCCTCTATCTCTCTCGCCCTCTCCATGTCTTTTGTAACAAGCAACAAGATATTGTTGTCAGTCCGCTAGGGACCTGTTTTTAATGTATTAAGTGTGTATGTTTATCTTGTGTTACCATTTAGTTAGCTTAGTAAATAAATAGTCAAACAAATTTGTGTAGTACTGAATCATAAGTAAAGCCTGGGTTTTTGCAGATACAAGGAGGTTACGACTGTTCAGAATGATGATATGATACGAGGTTATGACTAATAAGTTGACTGTTTATAGATTTAATAGGCACAGACGTTTAGAGTTTAATTCGGAAGATGGTAACTCTTTAAAGAACCGCTCTCGTGGTGCCAGAAATTATTTGTTGTAGTTAGTTGATTAGATAAATAACAGTCATCAGATTAATGTTAGAAGTCAAGACACGACACTTTTTACCATTTTCTTTCACACCTATTCCTAACTTAATCCGCAAAGACAATGGACGTTGGTACACAGCCTCTCTCTCCAGATAGCCTTTCCATTTGCCAAAAACAAAATATGTTATATATACACTGCTCAAAAAAATAAAGGGAACACTTAAACAGCACAATGTAACTCAAACTGTCCATTTAGGATGCAACACTGATTGACAATACATTTCACATGCTGTTGTGCAAATGGAATAGACAACAGGTGGAAATTATAGGCAATTAGCAAGACACCCCCAATAAAGGAGTGGTTCTGCAGGTGGTAAACACAGACAACTTCTCAGTTCCTATGCTTCCTGGCTGATGTTTTGGTCACTTTTGAATGCTGGCAGTGCTTTCACTCTAGTGGTAGCATGAGACGGCGTCTACAACCCACACAAGTGGCTCAGGTAGTGCAGCTCATCCAGGATGGCACATCAATGCGATCTGTGGCAAGAAGGTTTGCTGTGTCTGTCAGCGTAGTGTCCAGAGCATGGAGGCGCTACCAGGAGACAGGCCAGTACATCAGGAGACGTGGAGGAGGCCGTAGGAGGGCAACAACCCAGCAGCAGGACCGCTACCTCCGCCTTTGTGCAAGGAGGAGCAGGAGGAGCACTGCCAGAGCCCTGCAAAATGACCTCCAGGAGGCCACAAATGTGCATGTGTCTGCTCAAACGTTCAGAAACAGACTCCATGAGGGTGGTATGAGGGCCCGACGTCCACAGGTGGGGGTTGTGCTTACAGCCCAACACAACGCCGTGGAGAACGTTCTGCTGCCTGCAACATCCTCCAGCATGACCGGTTTGGCGGTGGGTCAGTCATGGTGTGGGGTGGCATTTCTTTGGGGGGCCGCACAGCCCTCCATGTGCTCACCAGAGGTAGCCTGACTGCCATTAGGTACCTAGATGAGATCCTCAGACCCCTTGTGAGACCATATGCTGGTGCGGTTGGCCCTGGGTTCCTCCTAATGCAAGACAATGCTAGACCTCATGTGGCTGGAGTGTATCAGCAGTTCCTGCAAGAGGAAGGCATTGATTCTATGGACTGGACCGCCCGTTCCCCAGACCTGAATCCAATTGAGCACATCTGGGACATCATGTCTCGCTCCATCCACCAACGCCACGTTGCACCACAGACTGTCCAGGAGTTGGCGGATGCTTTAGTCCAGGTCTGGGAGGAGATCCCTCAGGAGACCATCCACCACCTCATCAGGAGCATGCCCAGGCGTTGTAGGGAGGTCATACAGGCACATGGAGGCCACACACACTACTGAGCCTCATTTTGACTTGTTTTAAGGACATTACATCAAAGTTGGATCAGCCTGTAGTGTGGTTTTCCACTTTAATTTTGAGTGGAAACTCCAAATCCAGACCTCCATGGGTTGATAAATTTGATTTCCATTGATCATTTTTGTGTGATTTTGTTGTCAGCACATTCAACTATGTAAAGAAAAAAGGATTTAATAAGAATATTTAATTCATTCAGATCTAGGATGTGTTATTTTAGTGTTCCCTTTATTTTTTTGAGCAGTGTAGTATTATTGAACATTAATATTATTGTTATTAGTATTATTATTCTTTATAATTCTAAGCTTTTCTATTCTATTTGATTTTATGCAATAGGTTGGTGTGGATGCACTCGACCAGATGCCATGACTGTACTGTAAAAGGAGGTACTCACTGCTGGCCTGTTGCGGTGTTCTACAACGTGCTCAACATGGCTGCTATCAACGCGCACATGTTGTACAAGCAATGCCTTGACAAGATAGTCAGCAGGAGAGATTTCAACATGGATCTGGCATGTGAGCTTCGTGAGAAATACAAGGCAGCAGGTCCTGCTCTCCCTCTTCGCTACGCACCACAGCTCCCACTCGGGAAAAAGAAGACACAATGTCAAGTCCGCAGGTGCTCACGAAAACAAGGCCCATGAAAACTGTGTGCAGTGCAACCGATTAGCTTTGTGTTGACTGTGTCCGATACAATACAGTGTCCGATACAATATAACTAACAACTGTTTTTATATCAAAACCATTCATCTGGGGGTGACAGGGGGAGCAGGGCTGCAAAATACAATCATATCACACAATTATACCATTTATAAAATGGTTATATACACTGAGTGTACAAAACATTAGGAACACCTTCATAATATTGAGTTGCACCTGCCTTTTCCTTCAGAACAGCCTATTATTTGTCTGTGCATGCACTCTACAAGGTGTCGAAAGCATTCCACAGGGATGCTGGCACATGTTGACTCCAATGCTTCCCACAGTTGTGTCAAGTTGGCTGGATGTCCTTTGGGTGGTTGACTATTCTTGATACACACGGAAAACTGTTGAGGGTAAAAAACCCAGCAGCGTTGCAGTTCTTGACGCACTCAAACCGGTGCGCCTGGCACCTACGAGCATATTCTGTTCAAAGGCACTGAAATATTTTGTCCTACCCATTCACCCTCTGAATGGCACACGTACACAATACATGTCTTAATTGTCTCAAGGATTAAAAATCCTTCATTAACCTGTCTCCTCCCCTTCATCTACACTGATTGAAGAGACATCAATAAGGGATTATAGGTTTCACATATATATACATATATACTGTATATATATATATATATATTTTTAATTAAGCTAAAAAATAAGTGAAAATTTAAATTTAAATGTGTTTGAATCCACTGTTTTAATATGCTTCATGGCTCAGGTGATCAAGTGAGGGCTACGGCGATGTTTGGATCAGTCGCAACGCAAAGAGGAAGAACGTCGGAGTGTTTCTGATTAATAAACATGCTGGTGGGTGGTAACATCCAAATTAAACCCAGCCCTGAAAATAAACGTAGACTGATACATATTAGCATGTCATTGTCACGCCGTGACCTGAGAGAGCTTTTTTATGTCTCTATTTTGGTTTGGTATGGGTGTGAGTTGGGTGGGCATTCTATGTTTTGTTTTCTAGGTTTTTGTGTCTTCTATGTTTTGGCCGGGTATCGTTTTCAATCAGGGACAGCTGTCTATTGTTGTCTCTGATTGGGAATCATACTTAGACAGCCTTTTTTCCCTTTGTTATTTGTGGGAAGTTGACTTTTGTTAGTGGCACTAATAGCCCTGTAAGCTTCACGGTTGTTTCTTCGTTTGTTGGCGACATTTTAAATATAAGGAAAATGTACGCTCACCACGCTGCACTTTGGTCCACTTCTTTCGACGGCCGTGACAGTCATCTCATAGGAGAATAGAAAATACCCTATGTTACCACTTCGGATTTCCCAACATCACGCACAAATATATCATACTTTGACTAAAACAGTGACCTATTGACTTCAATCGTTGTGCAACATCATGGGTAAGCTGTGGGCATCGTTTTTAAGTTGAAAAAGGTTAACTTCCGCTCTTGTGCACCTCTAACCGGATACTGTACAGCCAAGTGAAAACATATAGCCTACATTCCAACTTCATCCTAAACTGCTAACCACAACACTGAAAACCTACCACAAGAGAAAATAAATAACTTTGAACAATAGTTGATATTCTCTTTATACAACTCTAAACCCAGCCGAGGTCAGTGATGACAAGTTCCCTTAGCTTCAACCTTGACATGAGCAGCATGCTATTAACTAGCAGTGGTTGTGGCTTAAATCAACACACAAAAGTCCCAGAATATTCTGTAGCACACAGATTGATGACTGAACTTTATAAGATCAGATGACAAAAAAAGACACTGAGACAATGAAAGCTGATGGATTTAAATTTTCCTCACAGGATCAAAATAATGTAGAAGACCATACCCACCTCTGTCACATCAAGCCCAGTCAGAAACCTGGAGTGACAGCTCTGGCATTCCCTGCACATTTCTACCACGCATGAGTGTCGTCATCAGACAACAACAATGAGAGTGGATTCACAGTGTTCCTCATTCTTGAACCCCCACGATTCTCACTACAAGGAGAGAGTTGGACCAGAATCAGAGTTGAGACCACATGGTAGCCTAAGTCAGGAGGAATAGTTTAGAAATGTGTCTGAAATCCCCCTGTGTGAAACCCTAAGAAGCCCCACCTTTTACTATTCATATAGTATTGTACTGTATCTAAGTAAAGACGATATGTTTGTGTAGTAAATATGTTAAATACATATTGCAGGTGATACCTGTGTCAGTGGCCAGGGTACTGTGTTTTGAGGCATGTATTTGTACACCCATAACTTTCAACACAAGAGGGAACTTTCACTCAGGTCACGATAAAGCAACAGCTACTGCAGCATGGCACTCACAGAGCCTGCTGTTCTAAATATGGACATGTGGGTGTAATAAAATAAACTGAATTGAAAATATATGTAATTTAAAACAAACTGTGGACATTTGAGCGTTTCTGTACTGAAATGATATACTCTGGACTCCATAAACTGTAGCTGAAAAGGACCTCCCGTCTGCTTTTCAGTTTCCCTCTCCTGGCTGACCACAGTTGAGCAAGACCAGAAGTCACCCGGTCATGTGTAGGGACTGAAACTCCAGCCATTCAGCTGCAATGCTTAAGCAATGGCATGTATCATACATTACAGCGCCACCAATCCATCCAAAAGTCCTATTGCACAATCGTCTCTTGTCTGTTGTTCCCCAACGTTTTCTAAAACAACAACTTCTTCACTGAAATAGAATAGGAGTTTCGGTGTGTCTGTTGGAATCAAAACAACATGTGTATCTGCTTAGGACATAACATCATAAAAAACATTGCTATGGGAATCAGACATGTAAGCTAACGAGGGCCTAAGTCTGTCATTCCAAACCAGAGCCCTACACTACGAATCAGGTTACAGTAGCGAGGTAACGTTGGTCAACTCTGAGTTCAACTCGGGATAACCATTCATACGAAAGTGGCTCACCTTTTAGCCAGGTACATTTCTATGGCAATGAATCCTTCAGAACTAACCAACTCCGGGGCAGGCTAACTTGAGTCATCATCCCCTTCATTTGAGGAAGACGACTGATTCAATATTTTATCAATCAAAATGTTTTGTGTGTTAAAAATAGTAAAACACCTATCACAATACTCATGTAGTAATGACAGGATGCATTTGAATGTTCACGCAAAGTGAATCTTTTGTTTGACTTTAACACAATCATGTAATTGACAGGTGTGGGAAAGAAATAAGGTGCTTGTGCATTGATAAACACACTGAAGCACATCAACGATGGCATTAACGATGCAGTTCTAATAGACTATTTCAATGTTCTAATAGCCCATTTCACATTTCTAATAGCCCATTTCACATTTCTAATAGCCTATTTCACAGTTCTAATAGTCTATTTCACAGTTCTAATAGTCTATTTCAATGTTCTAATAGCCCATTTCACATTTCGAATAGCCCATTTCACATTTCTAATAGCCTATTTCACAGTTCTAATAGCCTATTTCACAGTTCTAATAGTCTATTTCACAGTTCTAATAGCCCATTTCACATTTCTAATAGTCTATTTCACAGTTCTAATAACTTATTTCACAGTTCTAATAGCCTATTTCACAGTTCTAATAGTCTATTTCACAGTTCTAATAGTCTATTTCACAGTTCTAATAGTCTATTTCACAGTTCTAATAACTTATTTCACAGTTCTAATAGCCTATTTCACAGTTCTAATAGCCTATTTCACAGTTCTAATAGCCTATTTCACAGTTCTAATAACTTATTTCACACTTCTAATAGCCCATTTCACAGTTCTAATAGCCCATTTCACAGTTCTAATAGCCTATTTCACAGTTCTAATAGCCCATTTCACAGTTCTAATAGCCTATTTCACAGTTCTAATAACTTATTTCACACTTCTAATAGCCCATTTCACAGTTCCAATAGCCTATTTCACAGTTCTAATAGCCCATTTCACAGTTCTAATAGTCTATTTCACAGTTCTAATAACTTATTTCACAGTTCTAATAGCCTAATTCACAGTTCTAAATGCCTATTTCACAGTTCTAATAGTCTATTTCACAGCTCTAATAGCCCATTTCACAGTTCTAATAGCCCAATTCACAGTTTTAATAGTCTATTTCACAGTTCTAATAGTCTATTTCACAGTTGACAGTTCTAATAGTCTATTTCACAGTTCTAATAGTCTATTTCACAGTTCTAATAGTCTATTTCACAGTTCTAATAGTCTATTTCACAGTTCTAATAGTCTATTTCACAGTTCTAATAGCCTATTTCACAGTTCTAATAGCCCATTTCACAGTTCTAATTGTCTATTTCACAGTTCTAATAGTCTATTTCACAGTTCTAATAGCCTATTTCACAGTTCTAATAGCCCATTTCACAGTTCTAATAACTTATTTCACACCACAGCCTGCTGAATTTCTAAGATTACTTTTCTTTTGCGTTGATTTTGGCAAAATTGTCAAATGCGGCATTGACTCATCCATGTACTGTTATTGTTTCTGTGGGGCGTTGCGCAGCATGGCGCGTGCGTTGATGTCAGACGGGATAAAACAGCGTTGTTTT